>NW_010330862.1:72452-96463 GCF_000700745.2 Antrostomus carolinensis
CACTATGAAGTGAACTTTCAACATTTCAGGTCAGGCTGTTCCCTGTGGGACTGACTAAAGCTGACAGTCCATTAGCTTGACCTTCCCTGCACAGGCACTCCCTAGGAAATGGGGTTTGGAAGTTCAAGCTTTACATTTCTCATCAGCTGGTACTGGAACAGCCCCCCAGCTAGAAAAGTTCAGCATGTCCACTGAGACTCAGCCCAGCTGAGCTCACAGCCCTGGGCTGTCCCAGGGGATGCAAAGAAAGTCAAAGGTAATCACACCAAAGGCACTCACCTTCAAAGCATACTAACATATCCTCTGGAGAAGCAGAGAGCAGAAGACTGGCTGCCTGGTAGAAGACAGAAAAATGAGATTTCTAAGGGAAAAATTTGCATCGAAGTCTCACCTAAAAGTCACACCTAACAGCAAGATCTTCAGCAGGGCCTCTGCCTGACTTGGCTTCTGCATCAAGGAATCGTGAGAAATCCAGTAACACAAAGCATTCGCTCTGTACAGCAGATAACTCTCATCTATGACATCTTCAGTTCAGCTATGCCTGTGCTACGACGCTGAGGGACAGATCCTTCTCGGTCAAATATCTGGAGTAAAGACTTAGATTCAGGCAATTAGTTCATGTGGTTTTGAACATGATAATTTGAAGATACCTCATCTATGAGTGAAAAAGAAAATTCTGTGCAATGCTACAGGGGTTTTTTTGGTTTTTTTTTTAGAAAAACACCTGCATTGCCATTAACTATAATAAACTACACTGGTGAACAGTTAGCATCTCAAGGGCAGCTTAAGCAGCAGAATATATTTGTCAAATTATATTTAATATAAGCTTATATTCTGAACTGGACTATAAAGCGGCACCACAGGGAACCTGTCTTTATTGTTTCTCCATTTTTGTCTCAGATACGGTAATTTTCCTTCATTTTCTAGGTGCAGGCATCAGGCTTTCCCCCTTCTCCCTTGTCCTATGTAGTCTGTAGCAAGACCCTCTAGGCCATTACGCTCAACCTCTGTGCACTCAGAGGGCTTGTACAGCTCTCGCTGGCTCAGGTGGAGTCAACACGCTGTTAGCACATAGCGCTGGAAAGTATCAGTTCGTGTTATATAGGTTTACCAATGTTTGCAAAAAGTTCATTTCAAAAGAAAGCAATTTCTTTTCTGAGTGAAAACAAGGGAAACTACACAGCCTGGCAGGCAGACCTGCTGTGTAAGGAAACTCACCTGCTGCTTTCATTTTGTGCATGGTCAAATGACATTTGCATGAAAAGAACAACCGAGTCCCTGCCTGATAACCATCCGCTGATCCCATCTCCCCCTCCTTGCTAACGCTGCCTGGCCCCTGAAAGAAACTGCCATCACTACCAGGAAAGCAAAACCAAACGAGTGTCCCTCACAGAGCACAAGCGCTCCTGTGGGACCTTGCTCACATCACTAACCTGTGCAAGAACACACTGTACAACTGCAGCCTGCCACCATCCCAGAGGTTTGAAAAAGTGAACGAGGCCGTGTGTCACTAAAGAGAGCGAGTTGCCTAGAGTAAATAAAAGAAGTCTACCTAGTGCTTTTTCCTCACCTGTCATGCATGTGGCACACAGGGAGAGCTCTCTGCTTCCACCCCTCGCAGCATCGGGAGATTCCTTACCACTGCGTGATTACATGTGCATCAGCAGCACCAAGAGGTTTTGAACCAAACCCCAATGCTCTGGCACATGAAGAAGATATTTGTTTTTTGAAAAGCACAACTGCAGTGACTTCAGTCACACCTGGTTCAGAAGCACTTTTTGAGTTCAGCAAACAGACAGTAAAATACTCACCCTTATGCTTGGTTACGGAACATAATTGTTACTGTAGTTTGCAACTAGTTTGTAGTCATCTCAGGTCTATAAAATGTGCCACAAGTATTTAATACACAGCAAGTGGTTGTTTGGAACAGAATGAGAAATTCTGCAAACAGCAGATACTGAAGGATTAGACTTTATACGGAATACTGGAGGGAAATCTGCTTAGATATATAGTACATAGATTCTCATTCTGTCTTTTTAAATCATTAGTCACTCCAGTTCTTTCTTGCTAAAAGCATTTATAGCTTTTTCTCTCTGTACATTCTTCACTTTATTACTGCAATGCATTATAATGCCATGCAGAAGTTCAATGTATGATAAACTATCATTCCAGTCTCAGAAATAAAAATCTTGAGACACATGACCCAACAGAATTAGAAGTCCCAAGAAGCTGCATAATCTATATTAATATAATCAAAGGCTCAACAATTATCAGATGACAGTTTTTCAGACATCTCATAGGAGAACTGAGGTGTGCAAAGCTGCTGTGCTTTCCATGCTGCTCTGCAAAGTAGGGAATTGCACACAGGATCGAAAGCACATGTCAGTTGGACACTTTCCACCGGCCACCATCAGTCCCTATGGCAACAGAGGCGATCTGATGAGCTCAACAGCGATAAAGCTGGCAGTTTGCTGATCTCACATTCATAGCTGTGGCCCATGGCTCTGCTAGATGATGCCCAAGTCTTCCAGAGCAAATCAGAGACTGGAAAGAACCAACGCTGTTGTCCAAAAAAGTGCATCAACCTAAGAGTATCCCTGGTGGTAAACTGCTCACTGACCAAGTTGTTCTAAAGCACATGAAAAAGATGGCAACTTTGGGGAATCTGAGTTGGAATTTTTCCTACGAGAACGGGAAAAGAGGAGTTGGAAAGAAGTCGGTGTCTGAAGGGAGTATAACTGGCAAGGCAAAGGCTGGGACTGGCTCCTCCGCAAGAAGAGGAAAAGGTAGCACTGTATCAACTTCTGGGAGAGCCAGGAAGGCAAACTCTTGCTGATATCCTAATTAGGGGTTGTCTAAACAGTAAGGTTATGTGCAGTGTTATTAATGCCAGTGGAGGAGAAGTAGTAGGAGTAGTAGTGTTGAATTAAGAATTTAAATTCCCTTGCTAAGAAAACAGTCAAACCCCAAGCATCTTCAAAGTTTTACCATGAATTGTACATCTATTTGAAGCAAACTTTTTTGTTTTGCTCAGCTTTATAATCTGTAATTTCAGAGGGTACTAATTTTGCTTCTCCTTGGATCTGGCCCAGTGGATCTGGAAATGCTGCATTATTTCAGTAGTAGAATGTTTGGTGAACTGATGAGTCCAGAAAAAAGGTAATTCCTCAATTCAAATTAGAAAATGTAATTCCTTCAGACCTGTCTCACATACTGTTTTCCAAAACAATCCTCCTCCCTGCTCCTGCATTCAGTTTGCCTATCCCTTTCCTAGTGGTACCCAAATACCACAGACAGCACCCACGATGGATCACCTGAGGCATCCAGTGTCTACAAAACTCAGCAAGATTCATGCTCTTTGCGATGGCATCAAACCACTAAGCTGCTTAATTTGTCTTCCACTAAAAATGAACACTGATTCTGCTCTGCAGCACAGCTACTTAGCTTATCTCCTGTTTTACATCTGTACATTTGATTTTCCCTTCCCAGCTGTGGCATCCACACTTAACTGAATACTATCTTACTTTTTTCAGACCCTTGTCCTAATTTATCCAGAATATTTTAAAGTCTGATCCTGTCCTGCCTTGAAAACATTCATAACCCCTTTCAGTTGGGTGTCATCCACAATTTTCGTAAGTATTTTCAAATTCACTATGTAAATCATAAAAGAAATATTGAAAAGAACAGGGCACGTGACAGCCCTTCAGAAAACTGATTCCCACCACTTGGACTATCAAGTTACTGAAAGACAGACCTTTGCTGCAGCTTTTCAACCACTGCAGAAGTCACTTTATACAGACCTCATTTAATGAGTACTTCCTTGGTTTACATAGTACAACATCAAGTGAAATAGCGTCAAAAGCCCTACTGAAGTCAGAATGGATCATGTTTAATATTTCTTTCTTGGCCTTTCTGCCAGTTACTCCATCAACATTGGAAATTGGACTAGCTCAAAGTAATTTGTTCTTGACAAATCCATTTGGGATTCCCTCACTCCTTGCTAAGGTTTAATCAAGGTTTTTTTAACACCTGGTCTATAATTATCAATAACTTCTCTTCCCCTGTTAGAGACCACATCCATCTCTGACCTTCTCTGGTCCTCTCAGACTCTCTCGCTCTCCCCCTCCATGAGCTCTTAAAAAATACAGCACTAATGATTCAAAGATCACTTTACTAATACCTTAACTACTCTGAAGTAAATTACAGCAGATGCTCCTGACTTGAAACCACCTACACCTTTAGCCTCCTCTTCTTCATTCTTGCCCACACTTTTTGTTTCCTTCCTAGAAAGCCCTGAGCACTGACCATGTAAGCTCCTGCCTTCCGTTTCTCTTCTTCCTACCTCAATATCCCTTTTCCTCAAGTAAAAAAGCTTTTTAATGGTGGTAGATTGTGTCTTACCATAAATTCCAGTTTTGTTTAAGAAAAAACAACATTGCAGCTGGGCATGGCTGCTGATGCACTCTACCTTGCTAAATCACGAAGACATTTTGTGGCAATGCCACAGACACACCTCGGTTGGTAGGAAGGCTGAAAGATGCTCGTTTTCCCTAGAGCTGTCTGGAGCCAGCCATTCCAGATAGGGAGCAATTCCTCCCTGGGGAAGGACAGTGGTGGCAATGCCACTGCCTTCCCCGGGGAAGCAGGGAGGGGACAGGCAGCCATAAGCTCCAAATCAGCACATCATCCACTTCCCTGACCAGGCACTTATGCAGATGTCTGTGCGCTGCTGGAAGGGCCCTGAGGGCTGCATCCAGGCCCTGGCTGCACAATCCCAGCAGCGAGACCGCAACAGAAACAACATTCACGTTTTAAAAGCAGCGTTACAAGCTGAGCACAGTGTTATCTTCACTGTTAAATCAGTATCAAGATCATGTGAAAATTCACTTGCATAGCCTTTCTGCAGATGCCAGTGAGAGTTAGGAAAAACACGGTGTGTGGAGCCAGAGCTGTGTTAAATCAGTGTAAAAGACTGAAGAAGTGACCCAGCAGCCTTGTACACACAGATCCTGTGCTGCCAGCATCACACCACTGCAGTGAAGAAAACTTCAACCTGCAAGTCCCTTCTAGTGGTAAGAAAGCAAATGTCAGTCTGACATTACTGGCCAGTGATTTTCATAAAAGAAAGTTAAAATAGGAAATTTTGTATTGTATTGTATTACAGTACATATAAATACTCAGACTGCTGAATGAGGGAGAAGAGATGCAGCTCTCTCTTATGTGAGAGAGAACATGGTTGATATAAAAGAAAAAAAGTATATTCAATTATATATGCCCTGATTCAGCTGAGCTCTAGTGCCCAACATATACAAAGCTCTTTCATTTGAGCTAAGCAACGATTTTAACTCTTCAGGAGCTGCAGAAAGCTGCTTCACCAAGGTGTACTTCTGAGGACCCTTCCCAGCAGATGGGTTACAGGGGGATGCTGCCTATTGCCTCAACTTGGACTGATGAGCCAGGATCAGAGCTAAACACAGAAAAGCTTTGCTTACATAAAATATTCCTATAAGGGGACCACCTGCTATTTATGCCAGGCAAAGGGCAAAAAGCTGTGTGCAGGTGCAGAAAGGCAACACTGATTTGTGACGAACCTTCAACAGCCACTGGAAAGCCACAGCACAGCAATGTGCGGTTTTCAGCTTTTTGGACAGAAGACAAAGCGAGCGCTGAGGTGATGACCTACATGCCAGCTCAAGAGCAATTAGCCTGGGAACTGCAGTACTTTCACCATTATAGTGAAGTGCACTGGAGGATGCTCGTAGGAAACAGAAGCCTGCAGTGCTGCTTATGTCCTCTCAAGCTGGGAGGAAGGGTGGGGAAAAAGGGGGAGAATAGGGAAGAACAGAACTGATATGAATGGGAAATTATTATTCAACAAGAAAGGATGATACGCTAAGATCCTAAGACATAGTGCAATAAAAACTCTCAATTTTTGAGGCATATGCTTATTACCACACTCTAGGCTGTATCAGCATTTTCATTTTTATCTGTTTCCAGGAAATTATAACCCAACTCTAAAAATGTGTTTGTGGTGAAAACTGGCACACAAGCCTCAGCCTGAAAGAAGCTTTTAATTTCTGTCAAATAATTTAATTTGTCTCAACAAAGTAGCAAGAATAAAAAAATGATAAAATTTAGAACTTCTAACCTGTATTCTCTCTGTTCAAGGCCTTATATTTAAGCATAGTGCTCAACTTTTACACTCATCAGCAACTGATTTAATTTTTTATTTTTGTAATGAAACATTTCTTACATTCTATTATTCTTCCTCTGTCTCCCCCCTGCATGCTTCCTTTCTTTTTGTGCCATCTTTTCCTGAAATAAATCAGCGAGTATCTCTCATTTTATTTCTTTCCACTTCTTTCCATCACGTTCACTTACCTTTGAAATAAACTCTCTTTTCTCATCTCTTTTTCTCCCTCAAATCATCCCACCTCACACTGCACAGACCTGCTCCCTAAATCTATCCTATGCTCCTTCATTCATCATGACAGCCAAACTAAAACCAGCATGCAAAGGTGAAAATACCCCTTGTACTATCAACGGCAAGAAGGAAACATCACCTACTGCAGCCATTGGAAAGGAATTGCTCTCCTCCATCTCTCTTGGGACATAGAGATGATGGAGGAGAAAAGCATCGTGCAGGTTGCAGTAGCCCTGCCACTGTGCCCAGGATGCCCTAGGTACAAGGGCATTTCTCAATTTTCTGTGAAGGTAAGATGGGGAAAGGGTAAGTTCACAATTATATCTGATTGGAGATTTCATGATGGAATATATTCAGTTAAAAAACATCAATCTAGCAAAATTGAAGCGTTTCACCTTGAGTGTAGTACCTTGAGTGGACTCCTACTTCTTACCTTGGTAGAGCCCTTAAGTCCCAGACATCTCCACCTATTCACTGCTTTAGACACTACTGCACTATAAAATATTAAACAATCACTAATAAAATCATTGGACCTGCAAGTTGGCATTTTTTTTGTGGTGTGGGGGATTTTTTTGTTTGTTTGCTTTTCTTGAGGATGTTTTACTTTTAATTCTCATTTGAAAAACCTGGTAGTGCTAGGACCTGTGACTTATAATCAGAAATTTAACTCTTACAGCTCCCCATAAGAATGACACAAGAGGTCAGTCTGAGATAATTTAGGGACCTCACTCAAAAGTCTATGCCTACCTTAAAATAACCACACAGTTCAGTGTTTAATTTTTAAACACTATGGATTGATTATGGAAACAAATCTTCTAGTTAAAAACACAAACAGGAAAACACAATTCTTAGGAGTAATATCTCAGAACAGCTCAGCTGTGTCTCATACTGCTGACAGTTGGAACGCAGTCTATTTATTTCTCACAAGCTTGGTGGATACACTGTAAGCCACCCCAGTACCACAAAGACTGAAACTATTGCCACACATCATAAGCTGAATTTTATCCTACACTGTAAGACCCTGGAAAAACTATATTTCTCCTCCAGTCATACATTTGCTGAAATATGTAGACTGTGGATACATTTCCGCTTCTGGGATAGACTATATTTATTGTCATCATTCAGCTCCAAATCTGGTGCACGGCAGCTTTCAGATGACTCTGGAGATGGTACGCTGCCACCTGAAATGAAGGGTTCTCATTCACAGTACACAAAAAAATAAGTGCTTATTCATTCTTACAATGACTTTACTAATGCATTGCACTCCACGCAAAAGATACGGAGCTTCTGAGGTGCAATTCAAATGCCACTGACTGCTCCAGCCATCATGGTCTCTAAGCTCTGTCACTCTGTGCCCATTCTGACTCTATGATGCTTGCCCCATCCTCTTACACATCTTTTACATACTTTCTGCATCTCATCTCTCTCTCAAGACACACTGCTCCTACACAAACCAGCCTAGATTTGTTTCACCCTCCTCTCTCCAGTTCTTGAAGCTTGTTTTAATTTTCTCTTATTTCTGTATGTTAAAGGCAAATGAGTAATATTGTCCAGCTGATACAGAGCTGAGCTCCATTCCTACATCCACTACAGCTGTGCGACCCTTAGCAAATCACTTAGGGATAACTCACTTACCAAATACCCATTTCCTTAACACATCTGTTTTCTATGATTTTTTTCTCTCTTTGGCTTCCCAAAGTTAAGATACAAAATCAAAGTTCACTTTTGCAAAAAGAGAAGATGAAAACTCAATTAAAGCTTTATTTACAAAGATCAGGCACTCTGAAAAACTAAAACAGAATCTAGACATTTGCAGTTATACTGGAAAAAATCAAATTAGATGGCTTGAAAAAGGAACTGATTCAATTTCATGGTAAAATACAACACAAGGATACAGATAATCTCCCGCAATGCTTGCTATGAAAATCTAAATTTTCAAAGTGTTGAAAGCCACAATAATATCACAGAATCGTAGAGACTGGAAAGGACCTCAGGAGACCATCTAGTCCAACCACCTGCTAAAGCAGGTTCCCTACAACAGGCTGCACAAGAAAGCATCCAGGCGGATTTTGAACATCTCCAGAGATGGAGACTCCACAACCTCTCTGGGCAGCCTGTTCCAAGTGCTCCATCACCTTAACAGTAAAGACATTTTTCCTTAAGTTTGTATGGAACTTCTGGTGTACCAGTTTTTGCCCATTGCCCCTTGTCCTGTCACTGGGTACTACTGAAAAGAGCCCAGCTCCATCCATTTGGCCCCCACACTTCAGATATTTATAGACATGGATAAGATCCCCTCTCAGTCTTCTCTTTTCCAGGCTGAAGAGTCCCAGCTCTCTCAGCCTCTCCTTGTAAGGGAGATGCTCCAGGCTCCTCATCATCTTCACAGCCCTCCGCTGGACTCTCTCCAGAACATCCCTGTCCCTCTTCAACTGGGGAGCCCAGAACTGGACACAGTACTCCAGATGTGGCCTCACCAGGGCAGAGTAGATGGGGAGGAGGACTTGCCTCGACCTGCTGGCCGCGCTCTTTTTAATGCACCCCAGGATGCTGTTGGCCTTCCTGGCCCCAAGGGCACACTGCTGGCTCATGGTCAGCCTGCTGTCCATCAGCACACCCAGGTCTTTCTCTACATGCTAGGTAGGTTTGGAGGTTTTTTAATCTGATAGTGAAATAAAAACAGTAAAGTACTAATATTTTTTGAGCTCACTGACAGTATTTTAAAAAAATCAGTTTAATAATTTCAACAAGGTGACTGGGGTATCTGAAAAACAAGATGAGTCTTGAATAAAGGAAGTACATTACAAGGAACTGTGAGAGGAGAGGGGAAAAGAGTCATGTTATGTGAAAAGTAAACAAGAAGGATTTTTTTTTTGACAACTCTATGAAAAAGGATCAAAAATTCAAAACTGTGAATATGTATTATCATAAATCTAAGAAAAGTTGCAATGTGTAGGAGTTCAGGAAGTGTAACAGGAACATTTTGGAATTATTAATATAAACAGTAATTCTTAAAACCACAAACTTGAATTAAAAAGATTTTAAAAAATCAGACATATAAATTTTGGGGAAAAAAATGAGCAAAATGTTATAAGACTCCCTATGAGGGGGTGGAGGACAAAAAGGGGGAGAAAAAAACGCCCACAACATAAATCAAATTTTGGTAAGTTATTACACCTGACTGAAAATTTGCAATTGTACTAACAGTCTTGCATATAGAAATTGTATATAAACACAGTCTATACATTTATGCAGTTAATACTGAAGTAATAGCTGTTCTAACCAGATGAGCCCTTCAAAAAGAAAAGAAGGAAAAAAAAAACAAGATGAAAAATTGGGGTAACCTCTAATTTAACCTGGATTGAATCGAGAGGTGGAAAGGATTCTCCAGCTACAGAGATAAAGCAGTCATCATAAAAAGCTTGTGAACTTTTACCCTGGTAATAAATATTACTTGCTAGGAATAAAAACCTTTTAATTAGTGAGCATGAGCCATGCTAAAGGAAGGATCTGGAAAAGCTTCTGTTAACTGTAGGACCAAGGAAAACCATGAATTGGAGAGAAACTGTAGAAAGCACAGTGAAAACAGAAGAAACGAACAGGATAAAACATGCTAGCATTTACACTTATTTCCTTAAGTTATTTTCTAAAATGTGGACATCTCCATATATTTTTGCTTGTCAAGGCAGACTCAGATGCAAGGTATTATCTGGATACAACAATGTACCATGACAGCGTTTCCAAACAGCATCAGTTATGAACCAGAACAGCTTAGCCAACAACTGTGGGGGACCCAAAACCGGGGAATTCATTCAAATATAAAAGTACATGTATATAAACAGTTATTTAACTATTTGTATTTTTACAGCAGTATAAGTAAATACAAATACATTTTAGCATTGTAATAACAAGTAGTACAAAAAGCAAATGATAAGGCCAAGCATAGGCCTGGTGCAATGAGCATAATTATAGAAACAAATACATTTATTTCAAGTCTGAATTTGGTGTCTGCATAACTCAATGAATTGTGTTATTTTCCTTTTTTTTTCAGAGAAAAAAATAACATGAACAATGTAAAGACTTACGAGGCATTCAAACTTAAAATCAAATGAACTATGATATTTATATCATTGTGAGTATGGAAAACAACAAAGAACAGGGACAGCAAAGTATAATTCATATTTTAAATGCCAGGCTGGAAAAGGAACAGTAACAAAACAAAACAGAAAAAGACTGCCAATGTCTTCAATATTATCTGAGCTTCATTGTATTTTTGAAGTTTCAGTGAGACCATCAGTGCAAAGCTTTATGTAACCCCAAATCCCAACTTATTATCAATTTTGTAAGCTAAATTTCTGTTGTGCCTCTCTGAAAGCTTTTTTTTTAAATCTTTAATTGTTATGGACGGTTATTCTTCAGTAAAATGAGGCTATTTAAATACTTTATCATTTGTCTCAACATCTTGCTAAGCCTAAAATGATTTTCAGTTGCTTAGATTAAATGACTTTCTACTGTGCTGAAAAACAACAAATAAAAAATAAAATTACTTATCACTGTGGGCTTTTTACAATCGCTTCAGGAAAATATGCTTTGTGTTAAAGCCACATTTAACTTTGCCTCTACAATGGCTCTTCTAAGTCAGAAGACTGGTTAGTCAAGACAGTTAGAGGCTTTCCATGCTCACTATTTCTGTCTCCATCAATGACATCTTTCCTTCTAACTACTGCTCCCCATATCATCTTTAGAAACATCCAGCCACTAGTGAATTTTGTTCTAAAAATTAATTGTGCAGGAAGATATCGATGCATTACAAAAACCTACCAAGAGTAGAATGGATGAGACCATGAAACAAAAATACGTTGATGGTTATTAAGTACAAAGCTACTTCTTCAAAGGTCCTAAACCAGAAAACAAATAATTGAGGCTGGGAAAGCAGAGTATTGTCTATGCTCACACACTCTGTTCTTGCTACTCCATAGGCATCTACTGACAGGTAAGTAAGACAGGACAGCAAGACACTGTGGCTATTCTTATGGACACAACCCCTAATCTTCCACACATCTTCCTATTTTTTCTAGAGGTCATGGTGCCTTCCCTGCCTTGCATATTATCTTCTTGAGCGACAGTTCAAGCATACCGCAGCCATAGTGTCTTAGCGCTTCCTAATGCAGGAGACATTTCTCGCACCCAGACTGGTGATCCTCAGCTCAAACACAGATCCAAACCATGCCAGTCACATATCCCCAAATCCTGATAGAGCAATCAAAGTGCACTGCAAACCTCTGCCAAAGTGGCACCACCCCTCATCCTGGTCTGTATCTCCTCACTTCAGCATGGAGTCCCAGCAGGGCTGCACATCTTCAAAGCTCTTCAGCTGTCTGCATGGTGCAAACCCAACCAAGGCTAGACTGAGCTCTCTGCCCATGGTCTGGATCACTCCTCTCAAAGGAGCTTCCCTGTCAGCCCCAGTCTTGCTCACCCCCTCCTTTCCCACTTAACCTGTATCCTCAAACAATAACATGCTCGGAAAAAGTGGGCAACACTGGATGCTTATGTGAACCTGCTGGATCAAGCCACTGCCCACACTCACTGATAACTGTGTTTCGCTTGGCCACCTTGTATTACCATCGCTTGATACTGCCTCATGAACCAGATTCGGCCCACAGACCAACTCTGGCCATCTATGGGTTGCAAAAGATGTGTGCATATAAAAGAAATCACTGACCACATAAAAGTTTATCTTATCAACAATAATCCCTTTATTCTCTTTCAAGAGACAGCTGGGGAAAGTGTGTCCTTCAGCAGAAGCAATCTGTAAGAGGTGCCACAGAGCCAACAGCTTAGTCAGCAAGGGCAGAGGGGGAGAGGCAGCCCATTAACTTTAAACAATGGGAGAAATAGGGCATGGGGGAATACTGTGCCAAGGAGAGGTTTTACTTTATTATCAGTTCATAATTAAAATACTGTTATTATTCAAAAGTATTTCTTCAAAAGACATAAAATAAGGGTAGAGATTTGGGTGAAGAAACAGTGTCCAGGTTGTAAGTTCGGGGTGACTAAAATTGGCGTGTTAAATCTAGTTGCCAAATCACAAGCGGCCTCAACTTCAAAGACACAGAGAATTTTGGGAATTTGGGGTAGGCTGGGCACCAGATTTTGCAGCAATGAGAAATACTGCTTATAAGAAAATACTTACCCTATTTCCTATTACCATTATGAAGAGCTAGTTCATTAATTGTATTAGTTAGACATCTGTCTTCCATCAAATCTCTTAGTGGTGGAAATCTCAGGCTGCCTGAGTCACCAGACTTTGCTCAACAGTTTTCCTATAAAAATGAAAGATTTTATAAAGCTTGATAGTTGGTACAACTATAACTAATGATGGATAAGTTCACAGGCAGCGTTCAACAGCAGTTTTATAACAAGATCTGCAATCTGTCCTCATGAAAGCATGCAATGATGGTTGGAAATGCACCCCCTCACCACAAAACCAGTCATCCATGAATCATACTAAAAGTACAGTTGAAAACTTTAGACCATACAGCTCCACCAGAACAGTGGTTCTTTGTCATCCACCTTTTGTTTTTTACCCCTCTATGCCACAGGCTATATTAAGGATCTCTTTAGGGCATGAATTGTCTTTTAATTACATACACAGGAATTATCACTGCAGGGCCCTTCCCTTTTTGGGACCTACATTCTCTTCTAACACATACTAGAAACAGTAAAGACAACTGTCTTCGTTTGTATTTCTGACCAGGCTTTCTCATACACATACACGCCTGTCAACATCCAGTCTAAGGGGATAGGTTGAGTGCATCCAGGACTACTACACTGGGCAGTCTTCCCACATGGATGCACACCAACCAAGCTGTGTGCAACACATGCACCTAACTACTCTTCTCCGAGCAGTGAACCAACTGGACAGAACCTTTCCCTGAAGAACTTACATACCTTCTTTTTGGCTATTGAAAATTTATCTTGCTAGGCTTCTCACATTGTTCTTCCTAAGAGGAGACTTTTTGACTTGGGTTTTGCCTGGTTTTTATTTGCTCCCCAAAATGACTGTCTTATATATTACTTCACTTGCATTCACATGACAGTGTACTGATACATTTTACTTTTCAGAAGGGAAAACCCTCAGTAAAATCTCTTACTTTTGAAAACATTTTCAGTACCTGAACGCTTGTACACATTGAATGATAGCAAACAATTATGGTCTGCTATCATCTTTGCAACAGCAGCATTTTTCCTACCAAAAGAGCTAAAAAAGACAGATGAACAATTCTCTTGCTATTCAAGCACATTGTATGAAAAAAACATGCAGAATGATCTTTAAGGCAATTGCTTAAAATAGCTTTCTAGATACACAATACAAAAAGCCATATTCTTGTCTAGAGGACATAAAATTACATTCTACTTTTTAGGTCATAACATGCAATTCTCCATTCAGCAGAGGGCCTTACTGCTCATTTGCAGCTGGTTGTCAAGTGGTTTTTGCAGGGTAAAGTTTTGATGGATCCATTCTATATAATCTCAATGGTATATTCTTCTCACACAATACAGAGCTATCGAGTAGGTTGTTCAGAAACTACTGTTATTCCACCAAACATGAACTGCTTAGGCTTCTCAAGAAACCCAGTTACTGTTCCAGTAAAGTAAAACACTAACGATAAAACGTAAGTAAAGGTAGTGATGACTGCAATGAAGGTTGTCAAGCAAATACACCAGTAACTGAGGTTATGCAGTAACGTAAGGAGATACCACTACGGGTGTGACAACCCTGAAGTCAACAGAGTTTTACCGTAAGGGATATAGCCCAGTGTCTCTACTCCTAAGCAGTCACAGCACAAAGAGGTGTTTGCCACAATTTTGAAACAGTCATGTAAATTCAGAACTGCAGACACATTAAAGAGTGCTTCATAGTTTAACACATGGTTGAACAAGCAATTAGACTTATTTGTTTGCAGATTAAATGCCTGCAAAATAAAAGGCTTTTGTTCAGCCTGAAAAAAAGAAGAAAAAAATAAACTATTTTCTCACATTTGCACCCTATGCTGCAAAATATAAAGAACAATGAGATTCTGCTTTAATTTTCAGTACAGCCATGCCTGGAGGATTTTGGGAACCTCACTAGAGAACAACAGAAAGCAGTGTGTCAAAACAAGGAAAAGCATACTGGATTGTATTTTCAGGAGTCACTTAAACTTTGAGAAAACTTAAACGTTATTTAAATTTTCCGTTCCTTCAGTGAAAAGCAGAATATATCACATTCTAAGGAGATACATCACATTATAACAGCAACATCTTCTCCTTGCCAGGTCATGTGAAAATACTAATGAGTAGACCAAGAGATATCCCATTCTGTGGCTTCCTTTCTTAAAGGAGAGAAAAACATGATCTGAGATCATGTATGAGCTAGATCCCCACTCACCCCTACCCACAGACTTCTAGCTGTCCACACAAATAGAAAACCCTCATCCCTCAGTGACAGTTCAGAGTCACAGCCTCTGAGCCCTCATTTTTTCAGTTCCAGTAAGCAATGAGTAATATTTCCAGCAATATCCCAAAGAAAGGGAAAATCCTTTTTTTCCTCACAAAATAAGCATCTGTGACTCAAACTCAGTCAGTCATATGTAAAGATGGAGACTTTATATGGTGGGGAATAAGTACTACAATAGAAGCAAAATAGGAAAAGGAAGGATACCAAGCAGGCTAGAAATAAAGACAAAAAAATCTAGTTTTAATCCTTCAGCTTTTAATATTGATTCATTTCTTTTATATGGCTACTGTGCATATAATACAATACCTTCCTCAAATACATTATTTAATCAAAACAGGAGGAGGATAAAGAACATGAGCAGAGAAGCAGAAATACTCAGGTGAAACTTCCATCCTCCATTTATGATTCACCTCATGGCTTTTGTTATATTAATATTACAATCAGATGTGTATGTTTGAATATTATTTATTCATAGAAATTCCCTAAATAGCTTTTGACTAGAGACAAGAGGAAAGATCTCAATATACGAAGTATAAAATGTGTAGGAAAAAACAGGAAACCAAAGCAACAATAGAAGAAAACAGTACAGGTATGCCACTGTGCTAGCCAGGATCTGCCACAGCGCAGCAGACCCCAAGTTTCCTCAGCAGCCTGACAAGTCCAATTAACATCGTGTAATAAGGCAAAAAGTATCACAAGATTCCCGAAAAAATACCATTTGGATTATTTCAGATGAGTGAGTCATTTTATCAGCTCATATTTTGAAAGTAATGAGGCTATTTTAGTCCAGCGAAAAGTGAATAAATCTTTAACTGCCCCCAACAATCTTTTGCTGTTCTAGAATAAACTGCAAAATGGATTGAAATGTTCCTGTCTAAAGCATAAAGCTTCTATTGCTGCACCCTTTCTAGAGACATTTAATAAACTATTTTTCAATTGCACAACTTGAAAAAAGGAACGTTTGCCTGCCTGCCTGCCCACTAGTAAGGAAAGCTCATCACGGTTTGGCAAGGGGGAAGCAGGAAAGATGAGAGGCGCTACCTCACCCCACGCTAAACGTTACTTGGTTCCCAATGGATCCCCAAGCTATACTTTTCCTTTGTGTTATGAGGACAACTTCAGAAAGCACGACAGCATAATAAAGCTAGGGAAAGACAACCCCATTATTACCACTGCAGAAAATAAAACACAGATTAATGTCACTAATGCACACATCAAAAGAGATAATAATGATGCGTACAAATGAATCTTCTCATCAGGAGCAAGGGAACATAAGCACCACCTAGAACTGAATAATAATTACATACAAATCAAAAATGACATTGCCAGCTGCTAAGCACACATTATTCTCTCAGATTACCAAAGGGTTTGTTTTCCATTTTTTCCCTAAAACTTTCTAAGTCTTCCTTTTCTATTCAAGTGACATAAATTATAAAGTAGCAGAGCAGGCACTTGCATTCCCTAGGAAGACAAATGCCATGGGTAGCTCGCTGCTTACAGCTCTAACTACCCATTGTGCCAAAATGAAGGTGCAGATGTGCAGCGGGGGCTGGTAACAGAAGAGGGCTTTTCTGAGTCAAAACACAGAAACCATTTTGAAGTTGTGATAAATGCCCAGTTTTCATTTTCTGAAGCATTTACTAACACTGCGCCACAGATTTTTTCAAGCCTCTCTCAGGGCTGGCATTATGCGTGCTCTACCCACTGATGTTGCACTAGGATTCAAACACAGGGCAGTCCCATTCACTGAATACACAAGTCATGCCCTCCCAATCTCAGCCCAGGAGAGTTTGGTATATAAAATCCTGCTTTGGTTGTATGCTTCCGATTGCATTACTTGCCATTTTTATAATCACTATTTCATCTTCCAAAGACAGAATATAAGATCAAGCACAACAATTGCACACTTTTTGAACTGATAATTTGTTTACTCTGATCTTTTTTTACTCGAGTTCATACCCTGAAGATATAACTGAATATAAGCACCAGATAGCTTCTAAGCAAGCTATTTACCAAAGGAATATAATTAAAAATCTGTTTCATTAAGACAAGATCTAACACAATACATAAAAATAAAGCATCAAGAAATGTTAATTTTTACTGCTGTTATACAATATCCAGAAGTTTATAACCTGCATGCAATCTGTCAGCTGGACAAGACAAGATTTTATTACCAAATGGACACAGTAACAGTTTGCATTAAGCAGACAAAATACTAGAAAAAGACAGACCACTTTACAACCTGGACTATAGAATTGTTTTTTCCTGTATATCTTTGCTTAAAAACAGCTACAGTAATTTTTATAGTTTTTAGGTATGGAGGTACATTAATCTTTTTTCTTTACATTTTATTGCACGTCACCTCTGAATTATTTCCTTCGTCCCATAAAGATTACAACTTTCCTATCTATATTATGACATGATCATAACTTTAAAGTGCATATATGCTATTTAATAGAAATGGGTATGTTAAACAAGAATAACTAATCACCACAAATAAAAACTAAATAATAATTAGGGTAGCAAATAAGAATGTGAAATGTATTAGCCAAGCCAACTGGAAATAACATTTTTGGTTGGTTATTAGTATGCCTTTTCTGCTAGCAACACACTGAAGCACAAGATACTTTAATTTACTTCACTCAAGACTGCTGAATTTTATATTCTTCCAGACAGTACTTAGGATGTAATCATTTCTTTTTTGACAAACACTGCTAAAATCATGACAGCATTCTTAGCAGAAATTGGCACAACAGCAAAATGGAAAAAAAAAAAAAATCAACTTATTTTCTGCTGAACATTTCCTTGCAGTTGGTCTGTAAAACCAAGATCAATTTGCTACTTCGAATGATTAATAGCTTCCCTGTCCTTGACAAAGCACTCTATAAATTGTTACAGGCACAATAGTACATAGCAATACTGTTAAGGTGTCTACTTACAGTGTATTTGTTAATATTTTATTGTGGCAATCTCTCATCTTATACTTGTAAGATATTTTTCTTATTTTTAAGTGGAATTTCTCATATTTGTTCCTGTTGCCCTTTGTCCTGTCACTTGGCACCACTGGGAAGAGCTACCTTCTTTACTCACCCCCCCATCGGCTATTTATACACATGGACGAGATCCCCTCCAAGCCTTTTCTTCTCCAGGCTGAAGAGCCCCAGCTCTCTCACCCTCCCCATGTCAGATACTCCAAGCCCTGATCATCTTTGTGTCCCTCTGCTGGACCTGCTCCACTATGTCCATGTCTCTCTTGTACTGGGGAGCCCAGGACTGGACCCAGTATGCCAGATGTGTCTCTCCAGTGCTGAGCAGAGGGGAAGGATCACCTCCCTTGACCTGCTGGCAATGCTCTGCCTGATGCAGCCCAGGAGGCTGTTGGTCTTCTTTGCCACAAGGGCACATTGCTGCCTCATAGTCAATTTGGTGTCCACCAGGACCCCAAGGGCCTTCTCTGCAATGCTGTTTTCCAGCTGGTCAACCTCCAGCACATAGTAGTACATGGGGTTACTCCTCCCCACGTGCAGGACACTTTATTTCCCTTTTGTTGTGGTTTAACCCCAGCCAGCAGCTAAGTATCACACAGCTGCTTGCTCACTCCCCCCACAGTGGGATGGCAAGAAGAGAATTGGAAGGGTTTAAGTGAGAAAAGTTATGGGCTGAGATAAGAAGAGTTTAATAATTGAAATAAAATTTAAAAATAATAGTAATAGCAATAATAGTAGTAATAATAATAAACTGTAAAGAAAAGGAAAAAAAACAAAAGAGAAATAAAACCCAAGAAAGACAACTGATGCAAATTAAAACAAATGCTCACCATCAACTGACCAATGCCCACCCAGTCCCAAGGCAGCGGCCCTCCACCAGCTTCCCGTTTAGTTTTATTGCTGAGCATGACATCATATGGTATGGAATATCCCTTTGATCAGTTGGGGTCAGCTGTCCCAACTGTGTCCCCTTCCAACTTCTTGTGCACCCTCAGCCTACTCGCTGGTGGGGTGGGGGGAGAAACAGAAAAGGCCTTGACTCTATGTAACTTTTTGAGCACCCCCAGCCTCCTCACTGGTGAGGTGATATGAGGAGCAGAAAAGGCTCTGACTCTGTGTAAGCACTGCTCAGCAATAGCTAATACATCCCTGTATTACCAACACTGTTTCCAGCACAAATCCAAACCAGAGCCCCATACCAGCTACTGTGAAGAAAATAAATTCTATCCCAGCCAAAACCAGCACACCTTTGCTGAACTTCATGAGATTCCTGTCTGTCCATTTCTCCAGCCTGCTGAGGTACCTCTGAATGGAACACAACCATCTGGTGTATCCCCCACTCCTCCCAGTTTTGTGTCACCAGCAAACTTGCTTGAGGGTGCACTCCATCCCATTACCCAGGTTCATTATAGTTATTAAGCAGTACTGGTCCCAGTATCAATCCCTGGGGTACACTACTAGTGACAGGTCTTGAGCTGGACTTGGTGCTTGCTGATTACAATCCTCTACACCTGGCAGTTCAGCCAATTTTCAATATAGCTCACAGTTCATTTATCTAGCCCACAGTTCGATAGTTTCTCTGTGGGCATGATATGGAGGATATGGTCAAAAGTCAAGACAATGAACATCCTCTGTAGAAAGCTATCAAGGTTGGTCAGGTGTGATCTCCCCTCCTTAAATCCATGCAGACTGCTCCAAATCACCTTCTTGTCCAACAGATGTTTGGAAACATTTTCCAAGATTATTTGCTGCATCACCTTTCCATCGACTGAGGTGAGGCTAACTAGCCTGTAGTTTGCTAGATGCTCCTTCTCATGAGCTCCTTGCTCAACCATGCAGGCCTATCACCTTTGTTTCCTGCACATCAGGATGGACCATGCTTGAGCTTGGAGGAAGTGATCCTTGAAAATGTACCATCCCTCTTCTCTTCAGGACCATGCCCTTCCAGGACCTGAACGGGTCCTACAGGAAGGCTGGGGAGGGACTTTTTATAAGGGCAGTTAATGACAAAGCAAGGGGTCAAGGCTTTAAACTGGAAGAGGATAGATTTAGATTCGATATTAGGAAGAAATTCTTTCCTGCGAGGGTGGTGAGGCACTGGAACAGGTTGCCCAGAGTTGGGAATACCTCCTCCCTGGAAGTGTTTAAGGCCAGGCTGGATAAGGTTTTGAGCAACCTCATCTCCTAGAAGGTGTCCCTGCTCATGGCAGGGGGGCTGGAACTAGATGACCTTTAAGGTCCCTTTCAACTTATACCATTCTGTGATTTCAAGGAACATTTCCAAGTAGGTCTCTGAACATGCCGAAGCCTGCTCTCCTGATGTCCAGGGTTGTGATCCTGCTATTTGTCTTGCTCCAACATATCATGGAAACTGCAGCCAAGACTGCCCCAACCTTTACATCCCTGGCCAGTTCCTCCTTGTTTTTAAGTATGAGGGCGAAGAAAGCACCTCCTCTCATCAGCTTATCGATCACCTGTGCCACGAAGTTGTCATCAGTGCAATCCAGAAACCTCCTGGATTATTTGTGCACTGTTGTGTTGCTCTTCCAGCGGATATCAAGCTGGTTAAAGCTCCCCTAAGGACCAGGTTCTGCAAACATGAGTCTTCCAGCTTCTTGAAGAAGGAATCAGGTACTGCTTATTCCTGATGGGGCAGTCTGTAGCAGATACCCACACTGGTCTGCACTCTACTCCTGACCCATAAACTTTCAGCTGACTGATCATCTCTGAAGGCAGAGCTCCATGCATTGCTGCTGCTCTCTCACGTGAAAAGCAACAACCTCTCCTCACCTTCCCAGCACACAGCCATTTGTATCTGCATAAGCAATTTCTCCAGTGATAAATTAATCCCAAATGTATTTCATCTGAGTACTTACTAAATTAAAAAATTTTTAAGTACCCTTGTGATGCTGGTAGATGATTAAGTATTCATCATCAAATCACAGCTAATACCTGTGATGGGCTGCAATAGTCTTCTGCAATGGGCTTCAGCACCAAGTGAGAACAGGATAAGGTTAACCAAAGACAGGTGTAGCTTGCCCTCCTTCTCAGAAAATAATAAGGCAGTAAATGCTAACTGGACTTAACATTTTGGGGAACTGGCAAATAGTTCTGGCACCTGAGCCGACAGGTGTTCCAATTATTGCCTGTTTCTCCTGTGAAAGTCAGAAGAACAGATTTTAATTTGTGTCACAAATAAGACATTCTGTAGGCTAAGGCTGATGTTCAATGTTTTCACCCATCTTCGAGCAACAACACATTACAAGTGACATCCTCTATAAAAAAATCATACTTCTGTTTCTCCACCAGCCTCTGTTTCCAGTATTTAATATCCTTTTTCTTTTAAGTAACACATGTAGACCTTATGGGTAACACACTACAATGAGACATTGTCTAGGGATGACTGGTCTAGAGGGAATGAGGAGGGGAAAAAAAAAAAATCTGTTTTGCTCTACACGTCAAACAGACCATTTTTGGGCCCCTCTCAACTTACAGCTTTTGGGTCAAATGTCCCAAGAGAACAAGGCACAAAATACCTGTACATACACATTTCCCTTTTCCAGTGAAGGCTTTTGGACAGACACACAAATACTTTCTCACTAAAAATACTCAAAACACTCCGACTCTCTCCAACTGTTAGGGAAGATAGAAAATAGTATAAATTGCTCAAGCTTTTAGGACAGGCTCTGATATGACACTGGAAACCCTGTGGATTTCAGTGTAATTTGCCATATCCCAGCATTTGCCAACTGACTATAGACTGCATTTTCTTCAAGTATAACCCTCTTAACTGCATCCAACGACTAGAAAAAGTGTATATGCTGGACATCACCAGAGTAGACCACATGATGCTCCATCTTTGCAGGCAAGGTTCAGAACACATGAGCAAATGAATATTTTTACTAAAAAGTGTCCTACTACAACTGGATAAAAGCTTACATGCTTTCATACTTCAGCTCTCTCAGTCACAATAATAATTTTATTGTGTCTTTGACAGACAATCTGAAGTGTAACATCTCACAAACTATCTTCTGAAGTTTACATATAATCTTACCTTTCTTTGTTGCTTGGATTTAGCTAAGACAGTTCTACTGGGGATGCCTTGAGGAGTTTTTCTTCACTAGGTTCACTTAAAAGCTGAAATTCCACTGGATCACAACAGCTTTGTCTTGAAATTTAACGTGCGCGGACAGCAAACCTGCAGGAGTTTCTTTTGACAATAGCAGGCTTATTACTTGCACTGGATTTTTGAGCCTCAAACGAGATGATAGGGAAAGCACAGGCTCACATATTGAATCCTGGAACATACAGCATCAATTAGACTCTCGTTTGGGGATCATCTATTTCAAAATCTCCTGATTTCAAGCACATACCACTCCATTATTTGGCTAACCAAATATTCCATGGCATGCAAACAGCTTGAGTCCCGTACATACCTAGAGTATGAAGGTCATTTCAACAGACTAGATGAGCACTGTGTTTAAGAAGCTTGCCTATGCTAACAAACAGGGAAAACTTCAACCAAGCAAAGGATCCAGCACTGTTTCCAGGCCAACAATCACACTAGAAGGTGCATGCATGATAAGTTTCTTTCAGAAATCTGGGAAAGCCTTTGACATGTGCATCTAGTTCACAATACCATTCATTCTGATTCTCAGTGCCAACTCAAAATGTCAAAATTTCTTTTGATTTGGAGTCCACAGCTATTTGAGGTTTTTTCCCTCACAACATCTTGTCAAAGCTCTGGTTTGTGATACCTCCTAAAATAAAAGTTACAAAGATTCCCGCTGATAATTTCCTCACTTTTCCTCTTACAAGCAGCCTTACCATCTTCAATATTAGCAGAGCTGAGCACGCAACTTATGGACAGTTCCTCTATCTGAAGATAACCATAGCGATCTCCTTCATAGGCGCTGCTCTTAAAACCAACTTCTATAGGAAGTGACCACTACGCATTAGGGACAGACTTACTTTTTATTCAATAAGGAATACCAGGATGTACTTTTTGCAATATCCAGCTATGCACTGTCTCCAGAGTGGGTGGTCATGGTTATTTAGCTGTTCATCATAGGTTGGCAAGTTAGGGAGGTTGTTTGTTACTGATAGGGAAAACACCAAAAAGTAGGTCAAGTACAACAAAAGGTCACTGGAGGGGAACAAGGATGTTCAAGAGGGAATTCAATTCTTCCAAGCATACACAAATAGGGACTTTGGCAGCTGTGACATCCAAGACTACACTGATGGAAAAGCAAGCAAAAACCAACAAATAATTCCCCTTGTAGCTGCAGAGGAACTTATCTGTATTAGCCTCTGCTATATATACTTACATTTCACAAGCAACTCACAGGAGTTCCATGCTACTATTCTTAATTTAATTAATAAAAGCATGTGTATTTAACAAGCATTGGTTCTCCAATACAAACTGCTCTCTACAATCTATAAAACAACTCACTGATCAATAGGAGCCCAGCACTACACACACTGGGATACACAACTGATGTCAAATCCTGAGAGCAAAGACAGAGCAATACAGTAAACAGTTATGAGGAGTACATGGAGAACAATTTCAACTATCTAGAGAACCGAAAATTAGTTTCATATTTACATACCTACATTGTATGTATACACTTGTGTGTATACGTCCATCTCATGCCCACACCACTTACTTGGAGGGTGAGGGGGAGGGTTCCCTCCCATAAAAGCACTTTGAGGCAGCAGCAGCTATGCTTCCAGCAATGCATAGCACAAAGGTTCTACCACCTCTGGAAGCATCTCTGCCACCTGGACCACTTCTAAAACTGCTGCTCAACAGGGCTGGAATGAAATCAGGTTAACATTTAGGAAGATCTGTAAAGAGATTAGGAGAAAAAGGATGCCCTGATGGTTTCTTGCACTCAGTAGAAAAGGACAGCGGGGCTGGGAATTTACTTCAGTTTGTCGGTTTATGGCACAGTTTGAACTGGCAAATGCAAAACATGATCACATGGAGTTGGGGCTGGTCCCATGTGCTGTGGGGAGAAAGCTCTTTCTAGACCATGGGTTAATGCTATGCTGTGCTCTAGCTTAATCATCTCCCTTCTAAGTTCCTCCACCTGAA
>NW_010330862.1:96492-110930 GCF_000700745.2 Antrostomus carolinensis
AGGAATGAAGGTGATGGAAAGAAAAAATGTTCTGAGGAAATGAAATTAATCCCAGAAGATTTCCTGACAGAAGAGTCTTTCAAGGCACTTTGACATGTTCTTGGGGCAAAACCACTGTCACACCTGGCAGTCAAGGCTCAAGCGATGCCTTGGCGTTGCTTCATGCTTCAGTGGAAGGCATCACTGGGCTTCTCAGAGCTTGGGCATGCAGCCAGGCCGCTGCAGCTCTGCCTGCTCCCTCTCCTCACAGAGAAAAAAGGGACACACTGCCTCTTTACCTATGTATGGCATTTATATATTTTGTATACGTGTGTGTGTGTGTGTGCAGGTAATATCTAGAGATATAAAATGTAAATATATATGTATGGAGGAAAAGTAAGAAGAAAGGGTCATGTTTCAAGGGAAACCTAGGGTACAGAAGCATGAATTAGACAAACAGACCCAAGCTCACCCTACTCTGCTCTATCTATCTGCTGTAGTGGATGGAATACTTTTTTGTCTATTTTTGACATTATTTTTTTACTCTCTCCGAATTTTATAGCAAAGGTTGACAAAAACAAGGACAACTAATTAAGTTGTTAAAAAATAAAACTATATAAAACAAATATTATGGGTGAAAATAGAAGAAAATAATTATCTTCAATATTCTAATCTCTCTTTTACCACTCTAAAACTTAATCTTGTACAAACATGAAAATGTGTACAAGCATGGAAGTTATTCCCAGATTTCAGCAGAGCAGAATGAAAATATTTTGAGCATCTTTGCATTATGGGAGATTCTAGCAGAGTAAGGCTTAAAAAAAAAAAAAAAAAAAATTACTGTTATTTCCAGTTTAGGTTTGTTAAACAGCCACAGTGTAGCATTTAATTGCATCTTTTAAAGTGTATTTTCTTGATACATCAAAAGTTGAGACAATTATCAGTAAAAGACGAAAAGTATTTCCCACAAAACACTTCCAAAGCCTCAAGTGAAACAGCAGTTTCACTGATAAAACAATACTATCCTGTGGCACACAACTAACTCTACTGTACTCTATTAATTCTAGCCTGCTGACATTACAACCGCCTTTTGCACTGTTTGTATTTTAATAAACCTCTCCAAGTCTACTTTTAATTAGATATATATACGCACATGCCATACTCCTGGTTCTTAGTCTTTTCTTGGATAATTTTATTTAAATTAGTGTTCAAGACGCACTGCAAAGCCCCACTCCATCTAGCAAGATTTCCTCATTACCACTAAAAGCTTTGATTTCTGGAAATCTGCTTACAGTGTCCCTCTACTCCGCCCTCATGAGACCCCACCTGGAGTACTGCATTCAGCTCTGGAGCCCCCAACACAAGAAGGACGTGGGCCTTTTAGAACGAGTCCAGAGGAGGCCACGAGGATGATCCGAGGGCTGGAGCACCTCTCCTATGAGGACAGGCTGAGAGAGTTGGGGCTGTTCAGCCTGGAGAAGAGAAGGCTCCGGGGAGATCTTATAGCGGCCTTCCAGTACCTGAAGGGGCTACAAGAAAGCTGGGGAGGGACTTTTTACAAAGGCGGGTAGTGATAGAACAATGGGTAATGGCTTTAAACTGGAAGAGGGTAGGTTTAGATTGGATATTAGGAAGAAATTCTTCACTGTGAGGGTGGTCAGACACTGGAACAGGTTGCCCAGAGAAGCTGTGGCTGTCCCCTCCCTGGAAGTGTTTAAGGCTAGGTTGGATGAGACTCTGAACAACCTGATCTAGTGAAAGATGTTCCTGACATGACCAGGGAGTTGGAACTAGATGATCGTTAAGGTCCCTTCCAACCCAAACCATTCTATGATTCTATGCTCACTATGACTCAAAATATGCAAGAGCTGAACTTTAAGACCACAAAGAATACAAGGAAAGGAACTGTTAACGTTGTTGCATCTGAATACAAATCTCAGTGTTTTGCTTTGGTTTGGGTTTTTTTAATTTTGCTTAAGAGTGGTGTTTCTTCTTATTTCTTGGACCATAAAACAGTTCTTCACAATGAGCACACTGTTAAAGCCGTGCAATACATTCAAGTAGAACAATGATGCTGAATCTATGGCTCACCAGAGGTATACATCCAAACAGCTGCTGCATTCCAGCTGCCCCCTTCTCCAGAGGCCTCGTGGGCAAAGCCCAGCTGGCTTGGCAACAGCAGCCCAGGCCCATCTACCAGCAGGTGCAGAGCACACGTCAGATGGGAGACCAACTACCGGCTCCCCAAGAAGGGGGAAAGGTGGGAGCTCAGTACTACAGCCAGAACAAAAAACACCTCTGGATTTGAATTATGTCTTATAAAAATACAAAGTAATCTGTAATTTTATTAGACTTAACTAGTAACTTTGAGAAGCCCTGGAGAATCAACTTCATGAACAAAACTCATGGGGATATAGGGGACAAGCAGCTGTACAGTAAAAGGAATTCTTTCATTACTTTAGTATATTGACTAACTGGATTAACCATGATCTCTGCAGAAGTAAATGCAGTCACTCTTACTTCATTCAAAGGCCTCTTATTCAGGTCATGTTTCCACTAAATTGAATCAATGTTTATGTTGCCAAGATTTTTGTACACTACTCATATAAGGTTATGGGCAGCCAGTCACAGGCAGATGATGTTTCTAGAGAGGAATAGAGCTTCTGAGAGCTCATAAAACAATCACAGCTACCACAGATCCTACTGCCTTATAATTCGCCTTTTTAAGGCCATTGTCTTTTTTGATGCTGAACTTCTGAAAATTTTGATTATTTAGAACTTCAGTTTTTCTTTTTTTCCCCAGACTTCTCAAGCTATGCGATGCGATTGCCAGTTCCTACAGGAGAAGCTATGGGAAATAACGAATGAATATAACGCGTCAGCTTACCTTGAGCAGCTTGAGTCCTCAAGGAAACAATGCTGTCTACTGACTGAGAGTGTTATCAGCCCTCTTTAGCCTGTTATGACATGAATCCTTTCAACACTGTATCCCCACTACCCAGAGCATCTTCCCTCAAGCACTGGGTTGAGCCACAAGTTTGCAGGAAGCCCACTACCAAATCTGATGTACTGGAGCCCTTTCTGACCTGGCTACTCCATGATTATAAGTGCAAATATTCACCATTAACATGACTATCATAATGCATCAAGTATACGCCTCTTTCAAAAATAGGATATTATGAAGAAGCTTGAACAAATGTTCAGCGATTTAATGCTGCTCTAGAGAGCACTGCAAGCCACTCTAGACAGCACACTGTCCTGCACACAAGTGGATTTTTAGGAACTGAGTGATTTCTTTCTTCCCAGAAGGCCGGAAGACTTTTCTTAAAGTATATCAAGTGTGCGCACGTGTACACTCACACACGAAGTAATTCAGTGCAGAACAGGACTACTATCAACAGCACACAACTACAGAGACACCTGTGTTAGTGCAAACTCTTTGCTTCTTTTCCATGACCACAGTCACAGAAAGACACGCTACAAATTGTAATTTCAGATTATTTGTATCATATTAGAAGCCCCATCCCTGGAAACACTCAGGGTCAGGTTGGACAGGAATCTAAGCAACCTGACCTAGTTGAAGATGTCCCTGCTCAGGGAGGTTGGACTAGATGACCTTCCAAAGGTTCCTTCCAACCCAAACCATTCTATGGTTCTATGATTCTATATGTAGCTATCGGAAATTTCTTGCATTACCACATCTGATGCCTCAAACAATCCACACACACTTGCACATATGTGTATAAGATATTTTATCATTTTAATGCCCTTTTTCAGCACAAGCATACCTTGAATGACCTCATGTATAGTTAATTATGTAACTAATACACAAGAAATACACAGAAACCACCAAGGCTAATTCTGTCAGCCAACCTCACTATGCTAAATGCAGCTCTCTGCAACCCAGGCATCTTCCTTGCAACATCTGCATCCATTAGAGCAGCACAGTGAAGCCATGGATGGAGTGACAGCAGGAGCTGAAGATCTGTCCCTTTATGTTTGGGTTCAATTCTGGAAATAAGAAAAGCAATCTCCAAGCAAGATGTGGCTATGGGTTAACCCTTTTAAAGCACCTCTTATAACCACTGCTTCTAACAAAGTACAAGCTGAAGAATTTGCAGCAAGAATGTTCAAGGGGTACCTTACCTTCCAGTGCACCAGCATTACTATTACATTAAAGATCTCACTGTGTTAATCATTAAGAACCTGGAAACTCATGTTGAGAGAGAGGTGTGACAGCAACGCACAGCTATATTCACTGACATTTAATATAGTCACTTTGATTAATTATTAAATCTCTGAAACAAACTTGGTGCTTGAAATGGGTTTTCAAAGGGTCCAGTATTCCCATTAGCAAATTAACTTTACTCTCAACAGTTGGCATTAGTCGCTTGGAAATAATTACATTATTTAAGACATCTGAACACACTTCATTTAATCTACCAACCCCCAAACTGGTTTCCCCAAAACTCATCAAATCATTCCCTGTTCAACAGATTTACATATTTCTGATATTCTCTACATAGCCTGACATTAAATTTTCAAAAATAGCATCTTTGCAATCACTGAACCCACACTTAATCTCATCTAGTATGCCCAGACATTTTCCAAGTTGAAAGTAAGAAGCATAAAGATTGCTCAAAAAGAAAATTCAAATTTTACACATTTATAAATAAATATCTATCTCTCTCTTTCTCACACACACAGGCAAAATTTCTACTCAGGCACAAATGCACACAGATGAATATAAATTATTCAGGCTAGCCAATCAGTCAGTACAGGAAAAGGTAGCGAATCAAAACACCAATTATCTCTGAAGAAAAAAATATAATAAATGCAAGGGGGTTTTTGTTTACCTTAATTCAGTGTCTTTTTTTAAAAAAAATAATTTTTCTTTAAAAAAGTAACTTCATGTAAACAGTCAGTATCTAACCATTATTAACTAGAAAAAAAACCTCACAACTATAAACATTTAATGACCATAAACAAAGAGTAAATATATTTTGCTGATATGAAGAATTAACTATTTTTTGTTTCCTTTCTCACCATTTTCAGCAAAACTTTATTTTTCCTATAAATGTTTAAAAATGCACTCTTCCCTAATTCTTAAGAAAGTACCAGCTAGGTGAGTAAGCGCAGGATCTGATTTGACCCAAAAAGACTAAAAGCAGGAGCTGCTGCATGGCCAGTGCCCACCCGCTAATAGGGCTTTTGGGAAAGGAGATGAGGGAGAACCAGGGCTGGACAGAGGAAGCCACCTTGGTGCAGGACAGCTTGGTGTAAGGTCAATGCATGTGGATCTTGAGCTTGTGCTATAGTTGTGGTCCAGACCTGTTATTTAATTTTATACCATTCATTAGTCTTACTTGAGAGTGTATGTAGGCCAGTTAGTTTAATTTTTGTAGAAACAAATCTCATTCCCTCACATTTTTTGACATCTTGGTTTCAAATTAAATAAAGCAAGGAAGCGGAAGCAAGTCGTCTTCATTCTCTACACTAGCAGTGGCCCCACTAGTGGCTTAGTAAAAACAAGTTTTACAACACAAAAATGCTGACACATTATTTTCAGGCAGCTTTAGGTCTTAGAATACTTGAAAAATAAGTTGTAGACAGACTGACATTTTTAAATAATTTTGTAATTTTGCATTTATGAATGGCTGCTGAAGTTAAAGGTTATCCAAAAGTCAGAAACCTTTTCCCCAGAGTAGGCTCACGATCTTGAGATTGACACACGTTGCTCTGTGCAGAAAACAATACACAGAGATTCCTATACAGACAAAACTGTTCTTAGCCTTCAAATTCATCAGTATGTCAAGACAAACCAAATTACACATAGGAACCACAAAATATTTTGTCTTCAGTAGGACTGTATCTCATGTACCCAAGGAGAAGGCAGCCTGAGGCCAGGCTTGGTGCTAAGGTAGATCTAGGAAAACAGTACTTACGCCTGCTAACAAACAGAGATGGGCATGGAACAAGCATCCTTGAAAAGCCTCCTCCAAAACCCAGAGGAAACTCCCAGGCACCAGAAGATGTTTCAAGGCGAGTCTCCCCTTTGCTTCTGTAAAAGTGCAGCCTCCCACCAGAGAAGGAAAAAGCAAAACTAAGTTACAGAATTAAGTTCTGGGATCCTCCTGGCAGGGCTGAGGGCAGAAGTGACAAGGACCCTTTGCCCTACTCAGAATGAGCCACACTGTCCTGTCTCTGGCACCTGCTCACCCACTGCCTCCGATCCCAATTCCCACTGTGAACAGCAAAAATATATAGATCATCAATAAAATTTTAAAAAGTAGCACCCAAAAAAGGGGAAAAAAAAATCAATTTTCCTCAACACTTCAATCATTCTTCAAGAAATTACAAGATACAACTTGCTTTACTATTTATCAGTAATTAGTAAATATTAGTAAAAGAAATTGCTGGTGCCCCCACGTGCCAAGTGCTATCCATCAGATCATGAGCAGCACAGAAGTATCTACCCCAGAGGACAGACAGGCAGCCTGCTGGTGGACAGGCTTGGGAGGGAGACGTCCCCAACACATGCAATATGGGAGAATGCCTTCCAATCTATTAAATATTTACTTTCTAAATCCCTATGGCAAAAAAATACAGTGCTGGGGAAATAATTTACAGACAGAAACTCAAAGATGTTTGAAGTAGTCATAACCCTTGAGGATACAGGAACTTTGCCTGTTAACAGAGCTTGCTCAGTTTTTTTCCCTCAACAATTCAAACAGGCTCACTGTGTGGAAACGCAGCTTATCTACACTTGAGGAACAACATAAGGGGATTTTGTACATGCTGCTCTTGAAGTAAGTTTCCACTCAAAAGCAATGGCTCCCGAACCATATATATACATGCACACATACTTTTGAGTCAAAATTTCAACATCAAGTGGTTTTTTTCCCCCTAACAATTGCTCTCACAGGAGAAGTTCAGAGGAAGGAGCGCCCATGTCCCCCTCCCCAACACCACCACAACATTCACACAGCAAGGGCAGTCACTCAGCTCTGTGAATTACTGAAGTCTTCACTGCAGACACAAAGACCAAAGCTATGTATCTTTGTTCTCTGTGTTTCGACCTTAAGCTCCAGACTTAAATGATTTATTCCACAGTGATTGCACCTGAGAAGTCAGCTTTGTTGCATGTTCCTCAGTTTTTGCTTTTCACAGATCTGAAAAAAAAACACTGAGCTGCTCTAGCAGAGATCAATATAAACACACAGCTGCCGCTTCAAATCTTTTAAACCCTACCAAAAAACCTCAAGCTGTCACTTACCCGTACCTGCATTTTCTATGTACACATACAGACATGCTTAGCTCCTGTCCAAAACTCAAGTCTGCAGTATCAGCATCCTCACCAGCCTCCATACTAAAGGACAGACATATCTGTTTGCTTAGATCCTGTAAGAGTAATTGGATTTCATACAGTAAAGAGCAGCAGTCAGGTCTCTCTAAAGCTCCACCTGAAACCATTTTCCTCCAAGTGAATAAAATAAATAAATTTTAAAAATCACTGTACTTGGCAGGCGATTTAACGCATTTAATATTTACTACATCTATCCACTTCAGGTTTTGCTTCAGTGGAACAGCATTTTGGGGTCAATGTTAAATAAGCCTCACTTTTTTCTTTTTTTTTTTCTCCCTTCCCGCTCCTCCCTCCCAGCACTATTACAATTTAAAATGTTATTATTAATACCAGTTAAAATTTTAAATTCTAAGTGAAGGCTCATGTATAAAAGATATTGGCAAGCATAACTGGCTTTTTCAAAGAAAAGAAATCAGCAGTAAACTATATTAGTCAATGATTATTGAATTCTGTGCTCCAGGCTAGTGGTTCCTGTCAACAGAGGTCCTCCAGACCCAGGTTTTCCACTTCAGCTTTAATGAACAAGGTTGAAATCACGCATTGAAATGAAATAATGCAGAACTAATCAACTGGCTTTGTTTTTGAAGTCTGAACAATTTCACTTGCAAACCAAAATGAAATAAAACCACACATGCTTACAAATTATCTTAGAAGAAACGACTCGAGAATGCTGATCACTTAGTCAAAATGCCCTTTTATCTCTGCCAGAAGGTGGAACAGAGTACAGAAAGATGACACAAACAACAAACATTTGGACGAAACCCTTAGAATTACTATTTTATTCTACCCATACACACCATTTTCTTTAAGGTTCACTGCTACAGACCCTTATATCTAACCTCCACCAGTGAGACTACTCACATTAATAGAGTTACATGCTCGGCATTTGCAGGACCAAATCTTTGGCTGGCCTACAGCAAGGCACAGCCGAGCTAATATAAAACCTCACAAAAAACACTATCAACTCTACAAATCTGCTTGATAAAAAAAACACCAACCAGGAAAAGTGCAATCACTGCAGACAGATTTTTGAGAGCTTTGTTTTCCATGCAGCAGCTATAAGCAAACAAACAAATAGATCTTCCCATGCATTTTAAGATGCACGGAAAAACATGTTAAAATCCAAGACCACAGTCTTTGAATAAACCAGCTGAATTTGCAGATGCAAAGGCTATTTGAATTTCACTTCCTTTGCTTCTTCCCCAGACACCTTCCTATTCACATTGTTTTTTGACCTAGCCTTAAGTTAAGGTATCCCCAGTGGCCTTAGGTCAAGCCTAGAGGCAGGCCATACACATCTTGAGCTCTAGACTGTTCTGTCACATCAACAACCCATCATCCTCCTGGTTTGCTGAGCAGCACATATAATTCTGCTTAAATAAATAAGTAGGTAGAAAGAGCAGTTGGTAGTCACAATACTAGTAACTTGAGCTTTTAAAAGAAAAACACATACTGTAGACCACAAGCAGGAGTTTTTGGCTTTGTATAAGGGACACGCACAAACCTCTCTATCCATCCTTTTTAATCAGAAGGTGAAAACACAGAGCCCTCACTTGCAAGAGGGTTTAAGTGACTGCAGATGAGATGTCTCACCTTCCTCCCCTTTGCAATATGATTTTAAGACAAAAATGCAAGGAAAAATATCTTTCTTAAATTGCAAATTCATGAGGCACTGTGGACCATAACTGTACTTTTCAAGTACTCTAAAGGGTTTTAGGATATCTGAAGCCAAAGGGGTTACGGCTTGTAAATCAGGAAGTTAATGGAATTTCCACTTTGGGAAAACAAACAAATCAATAAAACAGGGCCACTCAATTGCCCAACATCCAGCTGTAAAATTAAAGAACTATACACATCAGTAAAGAGCTGGGGAATGTATTAAAAAAAAAAAAAAAGATACCACAGTACACAGCAGGCTGAATGTAATACCAAAATGTCAGTTCTCTCATTTACATAACACCACCTAACCTCTTCTTCCTTGCTGCAGTTCTTGTTACTACATTAGACTGGACTTCAAAAATGGACAAATTTTCCATCCAGTGATTGTCTGAGAAGCAATGATCATTTCCAATCACTGCTAAAGCAATTAAAACAACAATTCAGGACAACTCCCATAACTATTACAAGTTTTTAAATATTGCTGGTTTCTCAGATTCTTTTTTTAATTTAGCTGTGCTAAAAATTTAATTTAAAACATATAAACTGCTACCAAAAAAATATGAACAGTACTTATAGGAACAATTTTATCTGCTTAGAGAAGCAGTTAAAATTAGAAGTTATCATGAGTGTTAATTAATTACCTTCTGTAGGTTACTTATAATCAAGTTAAATTCTCCTTATTTATATGTCCCCATATCAGTTAGTGGTAGTTTACATATATCTAAGTCCATAAAGCTGCTGCTACTTATCATCCATTAATTAATCATATAAGACATGCTTACCAAGTCATGAAGACTTAAAAGACATTTTATCACAAAATAAGATATCACTGAGCAAAACTACATTTTCCTTACCTGCAAATCCACTGGCAATTTACCAGTGTATAAAATACCAACATATTGAAGTTATGTAAGAATTCGTTCCAAGCAATTACTTTCACAGAATTTTAAAAATTGTCTTAATTAAATATTGTGAGAAAGATACTGGGTTTGAGCATTTTCCATATGTTAAAGCTATTCATACAATAGAGCACTGTGTTACCTTGGTCGCCTTCTCTACTTATATTCATGTAAATAATTATGCCACCAGTGCTACATTTTTTAAGAGACTTAAACCAACAGCTAATAAACTTCTGTCATTATCTATGGGGAAGAAAACAACCTCATGTGATGGATATGTGGTTGTAAAAAGTCCAATTATCTGTACAGCACAAAGGACCACCAACTCCAGACTATAACTAGAACAGCCTTCAACAGTTTTGCTCAGTCTCTGGAAACAATCTGCATGACACAATCTGCCCTACAAAATCCACAGCCATTCATTGAAAGAGCCCAAGTTCAGAGAACTAGTGGGGGAGGAGGGAACAAAAACCCCCCCAAAACCAACAACAACAAAATTCCCCACACTAGAAAGAAGCACTGTTTTCTACCCATCTGAGAACAAACCACAAACATTGAATTGCAGCACACAAATCAAAATTATTTGATTACAAAATGATAACATTCAGTGCTTTCTTCGTCCCTTGTGATATGCTGAGTGGTGGTATTTCAAAGTGGATGGCCGTACTCTCTGCAGTAGACAAACCTCTCCCTCCCTGCTCTCCTCTGCTGCTTGTAGGGCAGAGCCTGAATGAGCCAGCAAAGATACACACAATGACTGGGAAAGCAGAGGAATGTTATCAAACCCACTACATGTCTAAATATACTTATATTTTTGTAATTATGCTGAGAGTATACCAAGAAAAAATGGAAGCGAATCATTAATGCCCAAAGCTTGAGAAGGCCTCTTTCTATTTTCCAGGCAGGGAACAGCACAAGGGATAGCAATAGATTTAGAAGTGCTGGGAACACCTGTGTAACTCCTCTGGAAATCTGGGAAGCCCAGGTCAAGCTACAGAAGGAGCATTTCAGAGACTACCAAAGCATCACTAAATTCATCATAGGGACTGCAGAGGCCAGTGGATACACTGTCTTGTTGCACTCCATTTAATTATTGAAGGGCAGTTATAACCACCAGCCTGAACAGCTTCGGTCTCTCCATTGCAGAAGTCACTCCTGTCTCCTTCTCAGCAATGAAAGGAAACTCAGCATTTTCATGAGAAGTCACCTAAAAATCTACCACCACTCAATGGAAAATCCATGTTCCTGCTTTCCAAATTGTAAATGCCACTGGACATATTTAGATTTACTGACAACTGACCTGAGCACTGTTGCTGCTGCTCGCAGTACTCTGCCAGAGATCCAGGCTCTCTCCCAACTTTCCTTCACAGGCATCTTCTTATTTTCCCTAAACTAGGCTGTCAGATGCAACATCCCTATCAGACAGCATGGCAAACATCACTTTTGATTTCCGAGCATTTGGTGCTAATACAGCTGCCACCGCAGCCTGCAGCTCTTGCCGTGACTCATCTCTTGTTGACTACACAACTTCAACTGGGCTCCTAAAAATGGGGTGCATGCAGGAGGTCATTGAGGCTTTAAAAATTTTTCTACTCTAACCTGCAAAAGCAAGGGCAAAATGCTAATAACACTCTGTATTTAAAATATGTATTTGTGTACCATTCATTTTGTACCGCAATTATTTGTAACACACTATGAAACCTTTTGTTGTTTATCTTTATAATAGAGATGCTACCAGCTGAAAGAATAGCAACAAGGTCTGTTACTTAGCAAGGAGCTTCCCCCTCTGGGAGAGGGACAGTGTTATCAAAATAGTGTAGACCTGAGCAGCCGCAGAGCTTGTTAAATACACCCAAAGGGAGCATTTGTGAACAAATTTGAAAACTCAATTTACTGAGTTAATACTTCACATGTTATCTGTGTACTTTTGGTTTCACTTTCTTTTTTGTGGTTTCATTCAAGCACTATCTCCTTCCGAGCTGTATTTAATGCCTCTTTTCTTCTCTTCGCCTTTCTGCCTGCCACAGTCATTTTTTCTTTTCCAACCAAAGCTCCTTTTAATAAAATCACACAATAATTGAAGCTGGAAGGGCTCTCTGAAAGTCCTCTGGCCCAAGTCCCCTGCTCAGAGCACAGCCAGCTTTGCAGTTGGATCTAACTTAAATATGTAGAGCAGGGTGCTTGCAGCCTTGTCCAGCTAAGTTTTGAGTATCTCCAGACAAATTTCTCAGTTGTCCCATAAATATCTTCCCTTACATCTTCTTTGTCCTCCTCATCTCCACACCCAAGCACACACACAGGTCTTACAAGTACCAGGGCCGCACCTATGAGCCTAATTTTGACACCTGGAAAACCATTCCTGATGTCCTATCTACAGTGTCAGCGTTACGCAGAAAACGTGGTGTCCATGTGCCCTACACAGGGGCTTCAGATTTTATATTGTGTTTATTGAGTACAGAACAGGCTGGGCAAATCTGAAGGGTTTGTTTCCTGGAGGAGCAGAGCAGCAAAGTTCTTCAAACCCTGCAGATTCCTGCAGGGTGGTGACATCTCACAGCTCCTCTAGCACCCTACCACTCCAGTTCAGCTCCTCCCTTGGCTACCTTTCCAGGGATAGTCCTCCTCAAATGGTTCTCATCACCTGTTCAAGGTGCCCAGGTACAGCAGAAAAATAAACCCGATTCCTCCTGCCTCGGTCCTACAGCTGCCCATGGTGCTTCTAGTGTCAGTACAGGGACTGTACTAGAAAATGCATCAAAATGCTACGTATGTGATCAGGTCCTATGGCCACTCACCAAAATCTACTTCTGTCATCTTAACACCAAGGAGATTTTGGTTCATTTATAGCAGGTATGCCCATAATCTGCTGTTATGGAATTTCCACTGCATGCTAAAACCCAAGAAACTCTGTGCCATATTCTCTCCTACATACACACACACAAACCATTACAAAAAGCAAACTGCAAGCTGCAAGTGCCAGATTTAAGAATTCTTAGTAAGCCTCAATTTGGCCTCCTTTTGCATAGGCATTATAACACAATCTTTAATTACCTTATCTCCTACTTTTTTAATGAGACCTTGTCTCATTTAATGCCCCAAATAAATTATTTTAACTACCTGAAAAATTATTCAAGACCTTGTTTTCCCCTCATTGCTCAAAGTGTAAATCCATGTTGTAGTTCCCACACGCTATTCAAGCTCTTCTCTCTGGACAGACATTAATTTCTTCCTGAGCTCTTCCACGGCGCTCATCACTGTAGCATTTGAGAGCTTAGAAAACACTAATTTACTTTCATAGCATACCAGTGAAGAAGAGGCACCATTAACCTCATTTCACAGGTGGAGAACTAGAGCACAGAGAGATTATCATCAAAGGCATGCAACAATTTAAAGGTTGCAGCCTGAGATGCCTTACAACTGGATTTTCGGAGTAGTACAACTGGATTTTCAGAGTAGGTAGGCTCACATAATTTTTTATATATACAAACCATACTTCCCTTGGCACGCTACAGCAACTTGTGCCAGATGTCTGCGAATTCAAGCTTTCAAGTTGGGGAAACAAAAGATGAGCCCCAGGGGGAAGTGTGGTGGGAAGGCCAGGCACAACGCTGCACCAAGGCTCAGCGCAGCCTCCACCACGCACTGAGTCCATCACAAGTGCCACAGAAAAATGAACGAGTAGTCCTTTATTAAGGACTCAGTAAAGGGAGGCCACATTGAAGTTTTACAGGCACCGTTAGTCCTACTGCCTTTTAAATTTGAGTAGGTGCCCTCAGAACTGCAATAGTCTTGCATGTGGATTTGTGTATAATTTCCTGGGTTTCAGAGGGAAACTAGAAAATCCTCCAAAAAAAAAAAAAAAATTGATAGTGTTCAGGTTTCTGGGTCATCAGCAGTCTGGTCATCACGGACTCCTGTGCCCAGCCACAGCACCACCCCTGCGCTTTTCTGCTGAAAAACATTAAACAAAGCTGCCTACTAATTTCTGCACATATGACAAGAACTACCAAATTTGCCTTATACAAATACTGTCTACAGTAAACAGGTGTTGATATTCATGCTGATGACTAATTATAGCTGCTGGCGTGCCCTGCTGAAAAAACACAACAATCATTCAATAAATGATTATAATCTCATCAACAAGGGGCTTATATTGTTGTTTCCTTCTTTGTTCCACTGATTGTTTAAAGTTTTCCATTGGAACTGAAGGCCAATATTAAAACTGATACCCCAGGAGTTGCTTTTACCTCTCTCTTTAATCCTAGTTCATAAAACCTGATGTTTCATTCACTTCACAATATCCAAATGGAAAAAAGAATTGCATCACTACATGTTCAGGACATAAACTGGTGAAGTAATGATTAAAACCATGAACTTGCACATCATTTCAGGAATTAGAAAGTCTAGATCTCCATAAATTTCATTGTTTGAACCTGAATATCATATATTCTAGCTATGCTAAAAAATAAAGGCTGAAAAATTCTCTAAAACACTGAAGGTACAACCTCATAGAATGGTTTGGGTTGGAAGGGACC
>NW_010330863.1:0-5219 GCF_000700745.2 Antrostomus carolinensis
CATCAGGTTCCTTCCTGCCCAACTCTCCAGCATGTCCGGGTCTCGTTGAATGCCAGCACAGACTTCTGGTGTGCCAGCCACTCCTCCCAACTTTGTATCATCAGCAAACTTGCTGAGGGTAGACTCTACCCCTACATCCAGGTCGTTGATGAAGATGTTAAACAAGACCAGACCCATCACTGACTCCTGGGGAACACCGTTAGTTACAGGCCTCCAACTAGATTCTGCACCACTGATCACAAACTTCTGAGCTCTGCCAGTCAGCCAGTTCTCAATCCACCTCACCGTCCGCTCATCTGTCCCACACCTTCTAAGCTTTGCTACAAGGATGTTCTGGGGGACTGTATCAAAAGTCTTGCTGAAATCAAGGTAGACAACATCCACTGTTTTCACCTCATCTACCCAGCTGGTGATGACATCATAGAAGGCTACTAGATTGGTCAAGCATGATTTCCCCTTAGTGAAACCATGCTGACTACTTCTGATAACCTTCTTTTCTTCCAACTGCTTAGAGATGGTATCAAGAGTGAGCTATTCCATGTTACTGGGAGTTCCACAATAACTCATATTTTTTTTTCTCTAAATAACTTTCAGCCATAATCTGTTCTTCCCCATAGCAGTCCATCCCAGCTTTTCATTATGAATGGTGGACTGTGGCACTCAAAACCACATCTTTTGCATAGCAAATGTATTTTCATTGCCAAGACCCCTCCATTGTTGAGTGGTCACAGGTTTCCATTGGAAAGCAACACTCCTGGCAAGATTTCTGTTCAACTCAGCTCATTCCAAAAAAGGAAAAGCATGATAAAAAGGGACAAAAGCTATTATGTCTATCCGACTCTGACTCCATCCCCAGTACAGATAAGAGATTTGATATTATAACTCCCTGTTGCCTTTTTTTTTTTTTTTTTTTTTTTCAGGCAGATGTAAGCTCACTAAATACACACAAAGGTGAGCAGATATGAACCAGTTCTGTACTTATAACTGCAAAGCTGCAATTCATGTGAGGTTGCTCTTACAGTGCACATTAGGCTTGAGCAGTAACATTATAGTAGTGTTTAGTCCACAGGAGAATGGCAGAGACGATAGATAAGGGAGATAGAGTGAAATTCATTTTCCTACAGCAGCATTGTGTGACATTTCTAAAGTTAGCTACAATGTGGAACCTTAACTTCTAGGCTTTGACTACAAATTCATTACTTCTGTTAGAGAAAAACTTACAAGGAAAGAAGATTTAAAAGCAAGGAAACAAAAAGACAAACAAAATGTAAACCAGAACCAACTCTGTTTCTTTTTTGTCTCTTCAGCCTTCCACATCCTTTTGTATTCTGTGTTGAAGCCAGAATCAACTATGCAGTATTTATAGGGATGTTACTCTCCTGATAAAGAATTGCAGAGGCTGTGGCAACAATCTAGGGCTCAGCAGGGAAGCTGTAAGACAGTTATTTTTGTAATGTTTAAAATTATACTAAATTAATAAAAATAAAATCTCCTGCTGGGCTTCCAGTTTTAAATAGCACATTGTGGTGTAAATGATCAGAGCATCAGGGTTCTGCTAATTTAGTACATATTATAATGGTGAAGACATTAAAAGATCATAGCATTTTTAATTTTAAAAACAATACTCTGTGATCTGGCTGAATAATTTCAATAGATTATGTCAGGAATTGTTAATATATGCTCAATGGTCTAGAGGGAAATAGGAAACCTGTATATGGTAACTTTTAGAGGTTTAAAGGTATAGCTGTTTAGAACTCTGTCAGGGAAGACTCTCTCTGTTCCCCAGATTGTAACAGTATTAAGTTATCTCCTCCTAAAATTAGAATAGTATTTAAAAAATAATAACTATATTTAATCTTTTATTAAAGCAAGATGAAATATTTCCTAATAAAGAAAAAAAAAAATTGATTGCTTTAGAATTAGAGAACTTTCATTGTTACATACCTGTCTGGAAATATTCTGCAAAGCAGCTTTAAAAAGCCTACCTCAAAGCATATATTAGGTTATATAGTCACCTAGCACATCTTTTGGAATCAGCTGGAAAGCGCTCACTAAATTAACTTGTAGAGTAGGTATGTGCTGAAAGCATTTAGCCAGATGTTGGGCAACATGAAGTGCTAATGTGTGTGCAAGACAAAGACCTAAGCAGAATAAAAGAGGAAGATAATAACATAAGTTTTCATAGAAAGGATGTTAAAAATGCAAATATTCAGTTAACAGTAAATCCATATACTGTATCCTTAGATATTTTTCCCCTAAGATTGGAAATCTCTTCTTTCATTGTGGCAATTCATTCCCGGTAGAAAAAGATCACAGTAACAGCAAGCAAAATGGGCCACTGTCAACCAAACAGTCTAGTAGGTTTTGATGAGAACAGTATTAGCACTTTGCAAGTATGTGTTGCTACCACCTATAGGTGGAGCTTGGCCCAGAATAATGACAATGGGACACTTATAGGGAAAGTGCAAGCAAGATAACATACATGGAGTTATCTCTTCCTCAGTCCAGTTTTCTCACTCTGTGATTTTGAAATGCCAGAAGCTGCATTTGAAAGCATGGAGGACTTACGAGTACTTCTGCTAGCATTTATCTTTTCTCATGCCAGCTTATTTCTTTTCAAAAATATTGCTTGTTAAGTAAATAAAAGAAAATATAATTTTGATAATTATTATGTTTCCAGGGAGTTGGAACAAAGTGAAAGTCACTGCCATTCTTGTTGAGCTAGCTGATATAATGTGACCTGAAATAACGAGTTACTAGTGAAATAATGCAAAAAATCCCTAGAGCTAATACACTGAGACCATGTCAATCTTGTGAAGGGAGCAATATTCATATTACACTGTGGCTGTCTAATATGGGTATATCTTAAAATACTGAATAAGCTAATAGAATAAGTATGACTGCAACTTTTTGGCATATGTTTTAGAAAGCAGTTCATCAAAATAGACAATCAAAGCAGCTCACTTTTCTTAGACATCCTGAGTCTGAAAAAAACACTTTTCAAGCCAGATCAAGTACTTCTTTTCCGGCTCACTCAAGTTTTGATAAAGGATAAGCTGATACAGCACACCATGGAATTCAATAAAAATCATAAAATTTAAATCAATCTTGCTGTAATGCACAAAAATGACCAAGTTATTTACACCTGTCTTTCTTTTTCTTTTTTTTTTTTTTTTTTTTTTTTTTTTTAATTTAAATCAGGATCTACCAGTTTTTCAAAGCTGGCATTTTTAATACAAAATGTAATGTTTGGATAAAAGTTTTGATATTGAGGACTGTTTAGCAGCAGATTTACAATATCCTCTCCACCATCCTTGCAGCATCTCAGAGGCTCACTTTACAATTGGGAGAGCAGCAACTGAATTTCTGGTCTAAAGAAGAGAAAGAATCTGAACCTAGGTTCTCTATACAATATGTCTGTATTATGATTGTGGGCTACAGTGGATTCAGAAGCTGAGTACGAATGTTACCCTTTGTGTACATGAAAGAGCTGTATCTGATTTTCATTTTTTTATGAAACCAAAACTTCTTTTATGAAACCAAATTCTGGTTTACTTGCCAACACCAATAATAGAGGCAGAAAACACTATTTTGGCATAGCCTTATGAAAAATCCCATGTTTTGCAGCCTCACTGCTGTGTCTGCTGAGATGTTTTTTTTTCTGCCACTCAACAGTTCTGTGCTTTCCTCCTACCTGCTAGAGTGGGGATAACACACTTCCCCCCTTCCCTCGAGGACTACAGAAAGCATAAATAGATTTAGTCCATAAGATAACCAGGAATAGACGCTATAAAGGTTACACTTGTACCAGTAAGAACATTGGAAGAAAGCCACGTGGCATGGCACGACTGATGTCAGCTCTGCTCCTTGATCTCTGGAGCAGGGAGGCTGCACCCAGCCCAGCTGCCGAGGGCAGAGTCCTCAAATGGGAAATCTCACTCTGCCAGCCACACTGTGCCAGTATCATGTCAGTGAGTGTGCTCATTATTAAGTGATATGATAAATAAAGTGCCTGAGTTGAGTTTGTACCCTGGCTTTATGTAGTTTGTTAATACAGTAAACTTTGAAATGATAAGAGGCCACAAAGGAGGGAAAAGGACACGTATAGATCCCTAAAGTATTAGGTAGATAGACCTATACCCTCTTGACAAATATATCACTCTTTTCTGTCCTATAAGGTCATATTTTACTGAGTTTCTCTCAGAAAATCCATGTATAAATAAGTTCCCACTCAAATTTTACTGACTTTATTATTAAGAAAGTAGTATTTAATATTAATTAATAGGCAGTATTTAAAATGGAAATAATATTTACTGTGTTGAACACAACAGCAGGAGATCAAATATTGATGCAAAGCCATACACTGAGGTTTAGGCCAAGCAGATATCAACATAACCAGATAAAATTAAGAAAGCCCAGGGAATAGTTTACAGCTCTAACATGAGCAGAAATGCAATCAATGACAAATGGTTGGTCAGTACTTCAACTTCCTTCATTATGGCTGTTGACTTCTTCCACTTGTGTTTTTCGCTCATGGAGTCCATAGGTGTTCCAACACCTTTCCTTCCTACTGACTTGCACAGTGCCTACCATACTTTTGATATAGCTAGAATATAAATAAATGCAAATAAGACATGCTCCAGTGAACACACAGAAGGACAAGTTTCTTAATTTTTTTCAACCACAGATGCTCAAGTATTCCCAGTCCTGGCTGTGGAAATGCACAGGTGCATGGAGGAGACAACTTTCACCTTACCTCGCACAGTGGAATAACCTGTGTGATGGTATATTTTGATCTCTATGAAATCTGGCATGGTCCTAGAAAGGCCTTTATCTCAGATGTATCCCCCAAATCTTTGTGTTAGAGCCTTCTGTCCATTCCACAGGCTGTTCTCCTGAGTCTTTACCATTATTCTGAAGCACTGTTTATTCTCTTTTCCAACCCCTTTTTGTCCCTGTTTCATTCCTTATGCTGGCATGTGGTCATATGGATTTTTTTTACTGTTATTAATTACAGATGACGTTTCTTCTTCACACTTGACCGCAAAAACAGACTGAAATGGACATTTATTGAAAAGAGATGCAATGCACTGCACTACTAGTTCATGTGCTGCTCAGGCAGATTCTGAGGCCTTCCTTCCCCCTCTACTGACCCCATTTCCCAGTGTCCATAATTTATTAAGCTCTGTAGCTCTGTCAAAAATCTGAAACTATGGTTC
>NW_010330863.1:5252-5604 GCF_000700745.2 Antrostomus carolinensis
ACTGATCTGTGCTCCCTTGACGCAACCTAACCAAAGAGTAGCAAGGCAGACAAAGGAATTCTATGGTCCCTCAGACAAATAGCTGCTACTTCATCCCAAGCTCTTTCTTTCAAAAGATAAATACAAAAATACAAACAGCAGAGAGAATTGACATATGCTGGGGCTGTGAGACTGCCTGTTTACTCAAAAGATGATGAAAATGTTCAGAGGAATATTAAAGTGGACACAATTTACCATTTAGAGAAGAACATTTATTCAAGACACCAGCTTTGTTGCAAGGAGCCTGAGATCACATGAGTGATGCTAAGAGAACACAGGATTCTGGAGAATCCATTGTTCTGAAGAACAGCAG
>NW_010330863.1:5638-40530 GCF_000700745.2 Antrostomus carolinensis
TATGATCTCCTTGGAAGTAGAGTCATGACGTATTTATGTGCATGAAATAAAGCACAGCAAAACACAGTTTGTTTCTTCTATTAAGTGAATAACAGACTGTTCATTTGTGAAGAACAAATACAGGGCTCACACAGGATTATTGCTACTGTGACACTAGAAGTAAGAATAAAACATCTAGATAGAGCACAGATAGTAAAATATTGTGGAAATCTGAGCCAGCCCAGGTGCTCTATGCTATCTCTAGAACCTGTTTCCAAATAACAGTGTTTGCAGAGTTCTTGCTGAGCCCCAAATGATCCCAAAACCTTTGGGATGCGGTGTTAAAAATGACTACTTACTTTCTATGTAGGCATATACAGGAGGGAAAATGTCCTACCCTCCAATGTGCTTCTAAAAACAGGAAAGAGCTGAAACAACCTGTAGAAATACACTGTCTTTTTTCACTTTAGAAAGAAGTCACCTCTGTAATTCCACAAGGATCTTTGCTAAGATCCATTTTATTCAACATACTCATAAGTAACAGAACAAGCAGAGAGAAGGCCATGTATATTGGTAACATAAACAATACAACAAAAGAGGGAGAGAAGAATTGAAGATGGATCTCACAACAGTAAGTGACAGAAATGGAAGATGACATTCAATGAAGAGAAAGGTCCAATTAATAAGGTACATGGGGAACCGGAAAAATAAATCTTGTGAGTCACAGCTGGCTGGAAAGGGGAGCAACCCTTCCAAAGGCAGACTGCCCTAGTTCCTGTTGCCTCCTCTCAGCTCCAGGAGGAGAAGTAAGCCAAGGGGTTCAGGATGCTTCCCTTCAACACAGGTTTACACCCCAGTTCCTATCCTGCCCCAGACACCCACTTTGACCCCATAAACAACAAAATATCATCTTGCTTATGCTAGCAAGCCTAGTTGCAATGCATCACTTCTGCGTTTCGGGGTTGTGTCTCAGTCTGAATATTGCAATGCAAGATAGCCATGGAAAATTCACTCTCACAGTAGTGCTAACAATCTGAAAGGTCCTGAGTTTCATAAATGAAGCTGAAGATCAAATACCAAATGACATAGTCGTGGTAGTACAATAATAGTCTGTCTTTCTAAGGTGGCCAATGACTGGGCTAACCTAGTTTGTTTTTCCCAGGTGAGTTAACATTTTCAGTAAGTGTGAACTATGTGAATCACGGAGATGAGTGGGATTTAATTCTCTCCATGGCTTAAAAAGCCAGAGTGGTCTTGTACTGTGATTCAGAGATGAGATTACAAAAAAAAAAAAAAGAAAAAAAAAAAGAAATCAGAATTTGATGTAAATAACAAAAGTTTAGGACAGAGCTATAAACTTGCATTGGGTGACACATGGAGGTTTAAATCTGCGAGAGCAGAAGTAGGAAGTGAAAGCACTGCAGAAGCAGAAATAATATCCCAGTGACTAGGTCATAAAAATAATAAATCACAATATTCTGCTCATAGCATACATTCACAAACCAAATACTTCAAAAAAACAGCCTTTACCATTTTTTAGAAATACATACACCCAAACAAGAATCTAAATGCGTAACATGGATAAGAAAGGGAAGATCTCATACAGTATCTAGATTATGACATTCAAAACCAACTCTCTATTCAGCATAAAAGAAGGAAAAATATTCCATGCGCAGAAAGATATGTTAAGTAAACTAACATAGTTATCAAAGTTATATCTCAAGTTATATATCGTAGTTAATATCTTAATGTACTAACATGCAGATCTACACTGCTATAATTATCTTATATAACTGCTAATATGACTACCATCTTCAATACTTTCTCAGGCTTTTTCTCATTTTTTTCTCATGACTTTGTAACATGTCTTTAAATAAAATTAATAAATGCAAACAGTTTTTGTGGCTCTTTAGATTATTGTCTTTGGCCACAACACTGAAACCTTCATTGCCTCGAATGTTTACTCCTGTCTAATTTGCACTCGGTCACAACAATTTTCATGAACAAGGGTATGCTTCTCTTCTTTTTTTGAGTTTATATCCTTATCCAGCATCTACTTTTACCAATTTCTGATCCTTACTTCCAATCTATTTTATTTCGTAAAGTAAATTACTTTGAATAAAGAATTTATTCAAGTTCAGAATCTTCTTCCTGTTGTAGAATATCCATGAGGCAATTACAGCTTTGTCTAATTTATTTGTTTTTGAAAGTATTTCCTAATTTTGTATGAAGAATTTTAACCCAATGGCCTAGTCAGGCAAGAATTTTGTCAGTATTTTGAGTTAAGTCTGATGCTGATGACCTACAACCAGACAAATGTAGGAGTGTTAACCAAAAGTATCCTGACAGGTAGGATAGTAACTAGCTGGGGTAAAATGCTGTTTCATTTAAGCTAACAACAAGACCAAAATTTTGGGGTCCAAATTTATATTGTTTGTCCTTTGCAGAAAGAATGATATGTATTACTTTGCTAGGATAGGAAATGTGATCATAATCACATGGTGATTAAGGAAAGCTAAGTCCCAATTTCAACTGTATCCTATAAAACTGAACAAAATGCAAAAAATCTCTTTGAGTTGGAACTCAGAACTTTTCTTTTTTGGTGAGATCCCTAGAGAAGGCCAAAAACATATTCAACTTCAAATATCCAGATTTTCTGTTAACATAAAGGAGAATTTTTTTTTCTTTTTTTTTTGGTTAATATTATTTTAAGTAGTGGAATACTCAAGCTGACTAGGAAAGACAGAAATAGCAAAAGCTTTATAAAGAAGTATCTGCCAAAATATGTCCTTGATTACTTTGGCCCTACACGGAAAGTCCTTTACAGCCTAGTTTCAGTCAACTTAGTGGCTTTTTGATTTGCAGCAAACTGCACAGTAGCCTCTGATCCCTGAGAACTTATTGATTCTGCCATCTCTGAAGCCAGTGCTGTTTCATCATTGCTTCTCTCAGTGGTCTCCAACTCTCTCCCCGAGACGCAAAGCCTGCCTCTGTGCTGTGACTCTCAGTCTACTGCATCCTCTAATCCAGAAATTTCCATCCTGAATAGACCCAGTTACTCCTGGAGAGAGGAAGAATCTCTCCACCTAACCCATCAGGGTTTCTTTTTCCTCCTCATGACTTACTCCTACCCAGTTTGCTTTTCTTTTCCCACAGACCTGCCTCTGATGATGCCCTGGATCTGCCTTAGCTATCTGCCTCTTTCAGACCTTCCTGTTGAGTTTGTCTTAGAGGTGCTAGTGCTATAAACACAGCTGCCTAAAGCACAGGGATGCTTCCAGACACTGGAGGAGGTGAAATTGCTGTACAGGAAAAGGATAATTCTGCTTTCAGAACACTAAGCTAGAGATAAGGTAGATAAATAGCTGGAAAAGGAAAAAGGCAAGCTAAAATCATAGTCCTTTAAAGAATCACAGAATGGTTTGGTCTGGAAGGGACCTTAAAGATCATCTAGTTCTAACACCCTGTCATGCCAGGGACATCTTCTATTAGATCAGGTTGCTCAAAGCCTCATCCAATCTGTCCTTGAACACTTCCAGGGAGGGGGCACCTCTCTGGGCAACCTATTCCAGTGTCTGACCACCATCACAGTGAAGAATTTCTTCCTAATATCTAATCTAAACCTACCCTCTTCCAGTTTAAAGCCATTACGTCTTGTTCTAATACTAACTGCCCTTGTAAAAAGTCCCTCCCCAGCTTTCTTGTAGGCCCCTTCAGGTACTGGAAGGCCGCTATAAGGTCTCCCTGGAGCCTTCTGTTCTCCAGGCTGAACAGCCCCAACTCTCTCAGCCTGTCCTCACAGGAGAGGTGCTCCAGCCTTCTGATTACCCTCGTGGCCCTCCTCTGGACTTATTCTAACTGGTTCATGTCTTTCTTGTGTTGGGGGCCCCAGAATTGGACACATTACTCCAGGTGGGGCCTTACAAGAGCAGAGTAGAGAGGGAGAATCACCTCCCTCCACCTGCTGGCCACGCTTCTCTTGATGCAGCCCAGGATACAGTTGGTCTTCTGGGCTGCAAGCGCACATTGCTGGCACATGTTCAGCTTCTCATTCACCACCACTCCCAAGTCCTTCTCTTCAGAGCTGGTCTCAATCCATTCATTGCCTAGCCTGACACTAGTGAACACCCAAATCTTTACAAAAGAAGCTCAAGACAAGCATAGTTTCATTAACTATGAATCATGGAGTGGAAAATAAAGTCCATCAGATGCTGAAGTGATAGCCTTTGAACAGTGCGCAGTTCAGAGAAAAGGAATGCAATATTAGTTCAGCTACCCCAAAGATGTCTTCTTTAAGTAAGTGAGATTCTCACAATTTTTCTTCACTTAGGGATTTCACTCATAAAGCAGGGAAGCAGCTTTGTACATTCCTATTAAAACTTTTACAGAGAGCCTTTGGAATCATTACTAGCATTCAAGTCCAAATAATGTAAAAGACCTAGACCAAAAGAACTTGCTGAACAGATGCATACCCACAAAGCCTCCCAAAAGGTTTCATAGTAACAAATCATCTGAGACCACACAAAATGTCCTTCAGATTACTCTTTTCTAGAAGCAAATTTAACACTGCAGTTGGCATTCCTTATCTGTGCACCAGACTTGATGACCTCTGAGAGAATGCAAATGCATAAAGATGAGCCACATTTGCACCAAAAGGAATAATTAAAGAGAGGAAGGAAATTAAGTAAAGAAAAATACACTGCAAATTTCAGAAAATCTACCTAATAGTGGAATAAGTGGATTGAGGGATAAATGGTCTCCCAAGAGATACAACAGAAAGGCTATCTGCTTGGATTAGTACTAAATGGAATGAACAAAACACTAGAAATTACATTGCAAAGAATAATTTTGTACTGACAGGAGAATGGTCAAGATAATCTAATAGTAATGTCTCTAACCACAAAAACTGAAGGAGAAAGTATCATGAATGCTTATGATATGACTTGAAGCTGGGTCCAGTTCATAAGGAGTTGAAAACTGAAATATCGAAATGAAATATTTTGGGAGGAGCAAGTGTTTACCATCCTCAAGGTTTTTGGAAGGTCTACTATTTCAGCAGGTATGACTGTTTTAGCAGGTGTAACTGTTCTAGCAGGGTGGCTGAAATTTTCTTCTTTGTCATTCACTACCTTGAAGGGATATCAGAGAGCGCTACAGAAGCCTTTGTTGTTTTGAGGCAGCTGTTCTGATTGCTCACCAACACAGCGCTGGTCTTAGAGAATCTGCTGACAAAGAAAATGTAGGAGATTCACATTTGTGGGTTTTGTTTCTGTTTTTTTGAGGGAGCACGCCCCTTGGGAAACAGCCTTATGACAGCAGGCCAGAGGGGTGACATACGTGTGAACATATGTCACTGCCCCCTGCGGTAACATACATGCAAACATATGGCAATGCCCTCCTGGTGCATATTAGTTGTCAACAGACACAGGAAGGACCTTGCCCTGGTTATGTGTTTTATCATCCATATGGTTTTCTATTGCTCCTGATAGCAGATAAATTACAACTACTTCCAAAAACCCTGTCTAATAATAGTTTGTGCTTATTCCAAATATAGAAGCATACTCTTTCTCTTTGGTACTTTCAAAGAATTCATTGAAAACCAAGCAACATCTTTCCATTGCACTGCGGGACTCTGATTAATTTAAAACAGAGGAAGGAGGAGAGAAGAGTCAGAAAACACACGACCAACAGCGTGAATAGCTGGATGTGGACATGCAGTTTGACCCCTGTAACTTAGAAGTGGCTCAGCCTCATGAGAAAGAAAAGCATCCCTTCCGCATTGTGTGCCCACCACTGTGGTCAGCTGAGAAAAAGAGGATGGTGACCCATTATAAGGAGATAGCGTTTCCTTAAAGAGTTTTACAAAATGACATGATATATCAAAGGCTGAATTACAAGATTAAAAAATGGGCTCAATTGACATATGGACTCTTCTTTTTCCAATGAGAAATTTGTCTATTAGACATTATTATAGTGAAGGCTCCATTGTCAAAAGCACAGACCATCTCTAGATGATGCTGAGGTTTATATTTTCAAAGACTAGTTACATGAACTGTGCAGATAAGGAATCTGAGGAGTAGCTAGCAGTGGTTCTGCATCTGTTTACTATTTTACTGTCTCTTCTCAGAGGTAACACCAAACATGCAGCCAGCCAGTTCAATTGCTATAATAATCAATCCCTAAAATGTCCTCAAAACCAAAGTGTACAAAATTAGTTTGTTTGAAAGCAGTATTGACATCCCAGAGGCTGAGACACATTAAAATCATCCAGCTGTCCTGCCCCCATAAAGTCCACCACCTTGTCTATTCCCTTCCACACCCCAATACCCTAGTCACACCATAGGAGCTGAAGCAGCTTCCGTTTGTTTGCCACGCAGCAAACAACATGCTACTTGAGTCAGTGTTCCAGCTGAGAAAGAAGGCAACATATGTATTGCACTAAAACAAGAAGCAACACTATTCTTGAAACACAGGTCTTAGCATATTAACATACTTGAAGATCTGATCCCTCCTTTGTTGTTTGACTGGCAGAAGAACACCTGATGTGTAAGAATGGTTACGGTTCAGATAAAATTTGCACTAGTACAAAAGAACAAGGATCATCAATCACAATGTCTTACATTAAAAAAAAAAAAAAATGCTGTGAGCTAGTACTACTTCAATTCAGCTTAAATGAACTTGTGGCACTGAGAAAGGTCTTAAAACATTGCATGTCAATAAATATCTTCTATTTATGTAGAAGATCTGTTTTTGATGGAGTGTTCATAATATGACTGGCACTAAACAACTCACCCTAAAAAAGAACTCTGTGCAATCAGACTCAGGGTCTTTAGGGTCCTTAGGATGATTTGGAAAGCACTTTAGTGGATTGAAACCTGTGTTACTATTGTTAGCTGGATTTAGTACAGTAATTAAGAATGGGCAGAAACTCAGAGCTGGATGCAATGGCAAATGCTATATGGACATATGATTTGTCACTTGAAGTTGTGACTGAAATGATTTGGTGGAGTCATGCTCTATGACCATTCAAAAATAACTATATTTTTAACAGGCTAGGAATACTATAAAAAATAAAAACCAGCAAATTCTTAGGACACATTGATGGGATTGTATTTTTCTTTCAGGTGGACAGAACTTTATGACAGGAAACAATGATAGGCTAATGTAAACAACTTATTTTGCCTACCTTCGTATTTCAATACATTAGTTCAATATAACCACATTTCTCCAAAGGCTTGTATTCTGTTATTGAATGGTAATGGTGGGAACCAACTTAAGAACATGTAAAATGCAAGATTTTTTAATCAATGAGAAGCTATTAATTTAACCAAGCCTTCCTGTAATAATATTGAGACAGACTGTCTGCCTGTTTTTACATTATAGCTAGCTTAGCAATCTGTACAGAATCTAATGAGGTGTGTACTTTTTGTGAATTTATTGATTGAGAGTAGTACTTGGGAATTTAATGCTACCAAAAACTTAGTATCTCTCCCTGATTTTTGAGAGTTTGTTGGCTTTCCAGAACAAGAAACTCACTATTTTAGTAAAAGCTGTTGACTCTTGCCACTACACATGGAACTGATTTAGCTGGTCTTCATTAGGTCATATTAAGCTCAGACCTGATTAAGCTCAGACCTCATGTGACACAATACATCAGAGATCTGACTGACACCCATGTAAAACCACACTGATGCATCATTTGATAGGCTCATTAAAGTCATGCTGCACACTTGTGGCCCAGCAGCAGTATGATCCCTCAAGTCCCCAGATAACAACAGTGAAATTCTCAGTGGTTCTTCACCGTACATATTTGGAGTTAACTAAAAACTCAAAGCAAAAATTTGGGGTAGACAAATTAATACATTTTAAAGATGTATAAAAACTCAATAGATCTTCCTAAACTAAAAATACACCAAGGTTTTAAGCATCCTTATCTCACCTTCATGATGCATCACTGCTGACTTCAGTAGAATAGTCCGCAGCTCAAATCCAGCACAGAATTATGGTATTTTGTAAATGGTGGCTTTATCATAGTCAAATTTTATTAAAAATTGCCATTAGCTTAGGAAACTTTTATGTATACATATAGAAGAGAATCTGTAGCTAAATATACTTAAAATCACTGAAAAACGAAGAAGTTTTTTACATGTTGATTTCTTTAACGTAGTTTTATAGTTATTTGATGTATTTTTTATTTGTACTGACTTCTTGTTGTAATATCTGAATGTCTTCCATTACGGCATTAAGCAATATGACTAATGTCTGAAATATGCTACATACTCTGGAAAAATTTTGCTTTGTATATGGAAAAACAAAACAAATGTACTGGCATGTGGAAAAAATAGAATCAGTGATACATCCCTCACTGTTGAACAGAGCTGGCTGGAAAGTAAGTATTCTGTTTTGTGAAAATGTCAAGGTTTTATAACTTGTGTTCATCCCACATTAGAACAAAGATAAAAATAAATAATTTTTAAAAATCCGCCTTGTGGCTAAGACAGTTGTGCATATTCTGCTGTAAGTGGGAGACACAAAAGAAATTATGTCCCTGCTCATTGCAGGGAGTTGGACCAGATGGTCCCTTCCAACCCAAACCATTGTATGACTCTATGAATCTATGAAAATTCTGTTTATTAGATAACATTAGAGTTTTTGTTGTGAAGAAGTGTACATGTATCATCCCATCAGTTCGCTGCTTCTTAAGTTCTAGTTTGAGAAAAGGGCTATGGGAAAGCATGATAGACTTGGAATGCCTGCCCTGCAGCCAGTCTGCTCCAGAGGAGGTGACCTCCCATTGCACATGGCAAAAACACAGACAAAACTGGGGAAGACCTCAGTCCTCAATATATATATAGAAAGGTCATGTGTTATGCAGTCTAAAGATGGATCACATGTTAAATATATTTACTGTATTAGTAATGAGTAATTATATATTAGTAGGGGTATCTTATTTTGTTAGTTGTTCAGTGTATTTCTGTAACTTTTATCCTACACATCAGCTAAATACAACACAGTACAGAGAACTGCAGCCTGATGTGTAAATTTTCTGATGAAAATTTTAGCTTCAAAGCCGTTTTCAGTCTTGGAACATTTTATTTCTCTTTGACAGAAATAAAAAATAAAACTTTGAGTTTGTAGTGAAAAACAAATTACTACTAAAAATGTTATGCTGTCCACATGAACAGTGGAACTAATGTTAACAAGAAATTAATTGAAAGTGGAAAGAATACTTAAGCATGGGCTTTACTTCCAATTAAAGAGAAAATTACATCAAAGTCAAAGGCAGTTTTATTGACATCTTTTGGGACAAGATTTTCCATTGTGATTTGAATGGGACAGCTTGGCTCTTTGAAGTTCATGCTTTTAAAGACTGATTCATCAGGACCCAGATAGGTCATTTAACTTCTCTCTCTAATCACAAAGGTAAAATATTTTTTTAAAAGTCAGAATAAGCTGATCTATATTCTGTTACCTGTATGCATCTATGCCTGTTACTTGCAATCATTTTCAACTTAAAAATGGGGAAATAAATATGTCTGTTAGTGATTTTCAGTCTATAGTCTTTGAAATCCTGAGTCCTCTGAATGTCTTCTAAAGGTCACTCTAAAGCTTTTTTGGTTACAAAAAGTAATGCAGAAAGGGAAGTGTGTTGCCACACTAATCTACAGGTCAGGATGAAATTCTTCAATTCTACTGTACAATGTATAGGGGCCTGCAAATTCATTAAGATCCAGACTTTAAATCTGCACAATAACTCTTGCAAATTGAAATGTATATATGATCTGAATTTAAGCAATTACAAAATGAATTTGGTGGAATTTCTACTGTTCATTATGAACTATTATTTTTAAACACTTCTAAGAGAATATAAATACAAATATTTGACAAATTTGGTGTAGTGCAAAGACTTTTAGTGTATCCCTTCAGTTGAAGTGGAAACAAAACCAGAACTATAACAGGACTTCAATACTCATAATAGAAATAAATGTAAAATAAGAATACAGAAAACAACCTATGATAGGGTTTCATGGGGAAAGGAGACCTAAGGTGACTGGCTATGGATATGTACCCACTACCTAACAGTGTAAGACAAATGAAACATATTTAAGCAGCCTAATTTTCTTTCTGATTTAATAGGATCCAATAAATGGAAACTGTATGGCCAGAATAATGAAAAGAGCACAAAATTTATCTCGTTCTGTTGCGTCCTCTCTGTGTTCTTTTGTCCTTTGATTGCACTGGTGGATAATATTATTTTGTTCCCAAGGAAATATGTCCCTTTGATTAGGTTGCAGATATTCTCTCATTTGTCACTGTTCTATCAAGCTATGCCATGTAACAGCAGGAACCCTTGATTATTTAATTGCTTGTAAGAACTCATTAAATCTTACTATCAATCATTGGACATATGGCAAATATCACCCAATGGCATGAGAGGTTTTAACAGCGATCTGTCACTGGGGCATACCCTTTCTTTAGTAGCACAGGCCTTTTGTTTAGTTCTGTGATCATAATAATTTTTAATTAATATTGATTTGCAAAAGAGTGTTCATGCAGTGGTCTTAATCTATGGGTACAAGGATAACCTTTTAACAGGAACATTTGTAATTCCATATAAATATCCAGAAACCTGATCTAAGAGAGTTTAACCTTTTTACAGTGTTTTGTAGATAGTGTCAGTCTGATGATAATTTAATTTAGTCTTTAAAGTAGATATGGCATATTAAGAAAAACATACAATAAGAAATCACACAATAGGCTTTGCATCAACACCTTGATGGGATCCTATGAAGTGTCTGTGATAATATGAAAGAAAAGATATTTTTCAAAATATAGAATATTAGCTGTAGCTAATAGAGGTAGCTACCCATGCAGCCACTTTGTCTACAACAAAAAGCAAGTCAAAGAACTGCGAAGAAATCACACCAAACATTGTCAAATTTCATCACAGATCCTTAAAGTTTAGAGATTATATATACACAGATGAATGGACCTAAAAGAATGAAAAAAATCTGACTACTGCAAAAATCATGCCCTGGATATTTAGAGTCTAAAATTAGCAAAATTTACATTAGCTGTAGCTAATTTTACCTGAGGAGATTCAAAATGAGCAATGCTCTAAAGACAAATAATCTTTCAAAGGTGAAAGTTTACAGCAGTTGCCAATGGAACTACCCCATATTTGCAATCAAAAAAGTCAGAGCTACATTTGATCCTCTTCTTGTGGTGACAACTCTTTTATTCTGCTGGACTCGCATCCTTCCACTGTAATTTGTTCATTAGTATTACTTGGAAGTTACAGGAAAAAAAAAAAACAAAACAACCCCCCCCAAAAAATACTTTTTTGATTAATATATTCAACAAATCCCTTGCCTCCATCTTTCTTATTGTTGATATACAGTTATTTGGAGAGAAACCCAAGAGGTTTAAGTTATTACTTTGTCATAACTTTGTCTAAACTCCTTTTTCTTTTGACAATGATGTTTGGAAAACCTAAGAATAATTGACAAACAGGGAAAAGTGGAAACAAGAATAATTTCTTCTCCGAGTCAGGCTTCTATTCATATATGCTGCCTGTGGCGTATTATGCTCTTTATTTGATCTGAGGCACTGTATCTTTTTGAGATGACATATAGGTTTTGCCATAGCAAAGCTTTAGCTTTTGAAAGGGAGGGATTAAATTCTAAAATTATATTTACAGGTTCTTCGAACAAATTTTTAGATATGGATCACAGCTGGTGTCTATTTGGTTTGTGGTTTTGGTTCACTGGGTGAGCTCTACAAAAGAAGTGGAGATGTGAGTATCCATAAATAGTAAAGAGCCACAGACACTTTGCTTTAAAATAGAGTGGAAAGGAAGTTATGAGAAGTAAGAAAGAGCAGTAGGACCTAATTACTTGAGATATGTATCTTCTTTTAGGTATGGAAATTGTGAAGAAAAGAGGCAGGAAAGGAAAAAAGGATGTTGGGCTTGGCTCTTTTTTTTTGTGTGTGGTGGTATTTCAGGCTACATTTTCTTAGTTTATGAACTACTGTCTCTATATGTTTCTGTCTATTAATCCCTGTTCTGTTAATAGCAGTACTACCAGACACATAGCTGTAATTTTTCTTATGCTGTGCTGTTTAAGGGTTATATCATAGTTTTTTCAATAAAAAATTGCAGGTTTACATTTTCATGAGGACTTATGTTAAAATTCCGACACATTTTCAAACAACTGTATTGATTAAAAAAACATATAATACATATTTTAAATCTTAATTTCTTAATCCTCTTCCAAAGAGGATTCATCTACGTGTAAATGAATGTATGCATCTACACAATCTGAGGAAAGATTATTTAAGTGTTTTGCATTCTCTAATAAAGTAAACTCTAAGTCATTCTTGTGGAGGCAGAACTCAGTCCCATAACAAGAGGAAAAACCTTCATGACATATTCTGCTGCATCTAATATGTGCTTAACATCATTATAGCAGTATAAGGGATATAAAAGAGTAATTTTCCTTTCCTGGAAAATGCCATACGACTGTTTTAAGATTCTTCTAAGCAGTGCTACCTATGAAAAACTATTCCAAGGAGCAAATCAGATACCATGGCTCATAAGAGAGTCGTTTGGGAAATGTTTCAATCAATATATTCAATTTAAGTACTGTTTTGGTCTGTAGTTTACATAAATACCGTGATAAAATGTTACTGGTAGATAAAGCACAAATTGTAGTGGTTTTATAACCATTTCACTATTAATTTTGGTCCGGATTCTTCCCAGTTTTCCATGTTGTGACATTGTTGAAGTCTTTATTGTGCTTTTTACCCGTCTTTTGCTAAAGTTTAATAACTATCTAATGTAAAACAGTAAAAAAAAATCAGGTATTCTATTTGAAATTCTGATCATACTCAGACTATTTGGCATTTTTTCTCAGAATTCAGAAGAACTGAGTGTGACCCCCAAACCTATGCATTTATGACCTTGTTACACTTTCTACAGGGTTGTTTTAACTAACTACATGTTCTGAAAGTCAAAGACCAGCAAATTAAATACTGTGTGATATTATAATATTGTCACAGAAGCAGTCATGAATGAACTTTGTTTTAAGTAAAAAATCCCATCACTACAGGTCTCGAGTCTGGACTTGTCATATCAAAATACTTGTTCATTATCTCTCAACACAATTCCATTTATTATATGGAAATGGGTTCATCTGATTTATTTCTGCATAAGACAGTGGAAAAATCTTTGACAACTGATTTGAGATTATGCAAGCAAAGTATTGTATTAACAATTTGGAGCAACTAGAAACACTTTACTTTCCCAATAAATGTTTTAACAGAAAGACTTAGTCTGTTAAAAAGAACTACAGTACATTGCAGTAACTTCATTACTTCAGGGTAGGTTTGAACCATGCATGTCATCTCAGGAGTAATGAATGATGCTTTAAGGTAACAGACAGCATTATTTTTTTTTTCCTCCATAGTGATATTTTGGTGTAAGTGTACCAAAGACACTGTGACATTATGCCACAAAGTACAGAAAGACTTTCAGGAAGCAAATGAATAAGCTTCACTATGTGACCATTAAAATCCATTAAAGGAACCCAAATTGTGGACAGAAGGTAAAGGAGGATTGATTTGTTGTAGCCGTAAAGGCAATAGAATGTCCATTTATTAATTAAAAGTACATTTTATGTATTGTGACATGATAAATAATTTGACTGTTTAGGTTAATTCCTCCAGAAATGCACCTAAGGCTATTAACACTGATAAATTATGCACTACTACTTTTTAAATTTCTGATAGACAGTCTTCACAAGTATGCTCCACTTTATTTTCAGTTTTAAACAGTAGTTTTGTCTAATCATATTCAACATTTAATTATTGCCACTAAAAGCCTAGCCAGAAAAAAAATCAAGCTTTCACAAACAGTTTTAACTGCATTCTTTTTCCTTCTTTTGCTGTCAAATACACACACATATGAAACATAGTTTCCTGTTTTGAAGGGCTCTGCTGAAAAGAAATATTATACCTTTAATTATATACACCCTTGACTTTATATTCCCTTTAACTTGGGAGCGCTAAACCAAGTATCCCCTGCATAAAATAAATGTTTAAAATATGACAATAACATTTTTAGATATAAATAAATACAAAGATAATACTGAAGACATGCATAAATAAATCTACATATTCACACACAGTAAAGTCCTGGGAATATATAATAATCTCTGTTTCTTCTAGTACGGTATTAACTAAACAAGTTATAGTTGAAAAACACCAAATAATTTTTATAAAAGTCCTGTGTATTTGAATATATAATGTTTTAAGTTTAAGATCTGTATTTTGTACATGTAAACAGAAATACAGTCCCTGCATTCTGGTATAGACATATCTCTATATATTCTACGTATTCTGAGTACTTAGCATTGAGCTTATTTCTGGAAATCAGGCACCTAATACCAAGTTCAAAAATTCAACAAAGTATTTTTCATTTTCTGTAAATCCAAATGTGTGATCATGTGTATATGTGAGTGAATACATATTCTTCTGTAAGCATGCGTTCTGAAAAATAGGGGTTTTTTTGACATTCTCTGATGGTAGTGTTAGAGGGAGACAAATATCTTTCTCCCACGATAATTTCTAAAGGCATTTAAAGGGTTCATTGTTTCAACTCAAAGAGCTATTCATAATAAGTTCCAATAAAATGCAATTCATCACAAATTTTACATGAGCAGAAGCTTTCAACTTGTGCATATTTTGTCAGGAAGGCAATTTAAAGCTTATAAATACAAATCATATCTGTTGGTTTTAACCACAAAACATTTAGACAATACTGACCTACCACCTACAGTGTCTCAATATACAGCTAGGAAGTAGAGCACTCCATCTGCAATAGCAGGCAGGACCATGAAGAAAGGACTTGAAGACAGCTTTTTCTTTTAGGGTAGACCAAGTGTTGCAGCATTGATTCAGGAATTCTCAGAAGATCGGGAGAGAAAAGGATGTTTTTTTCCTTGTGCTTATAACCCTTATCAAAGTGTTTATTTGACATAATAATTAAAACAGTTATTTGGATCACAGACATATCTGAAACAAATTTCTATATCCAGGAAAAAGGTCTCTGGGACCATTTATTTATCCTTTTTTTTTTTTTTTTTTTTTCCCTCCATGTATTCTGTAAAGATACTTGAGAACTAGTAGTAACACTGACCAGATGCACAATTGCTATAATACCATAGAATTTCTAATGGCTAGCTGATTTGTCTCAGTCTGTAAAAAAACCCGTAATGCATAAAGGTGAATTACTCTTAGAAAAAAACATGCAAAGAAATATTATTCATTTTATTTTACTGGGGGAGAATTGAAGAACAGAAGTGCTCTATTGTTTGCCCAAGGTTACAGTGGTTTAAGTGACTTACTCAAGAGTCTGAATGAACCATTCCTGTGGGCTAGTCTGTCTTAATGTGCAAACATTACTTTTTTTTTTTTTTTTTTTTTTCCCCTCTTCATATTTCCTATTCTGGGAATCTTGAAAGAACAGTGAAGATTCATCTTGCTAGGGAACTGGTATTCACAGACTGATGAATCATGGGATAATCTTAGCTGGAGTGGACCTCTGTAGGTTATCTGGTCCAAACCCCTGTCCAAATGAAGGCTAACTCCAAAGTCAGATCAGGTTAATTAGGGCATAGTCCAGTCAAGTTTTGAAAGCCCTGTGGAAAATCCACAGCTGTTCAGCGCTTAACTATTCTCATTGCGAAGAATTTTTTCCTTAAGTCCACTTGCAAGGTCTCATGCTGCAACTTTTTATCACTGCCTTTTGTCCTTTCATTGTGACTTTCTTAGGAGGGACTGCCTCTATTTTTTCATAACCACCCATTATATACTTAGAAAATAAATCACCTTTTAGCCTTCCTTTTGCCTGGATAAATAAATAAATAAATACATTCCTTCAGCACGTCATGTGCTTCAGCCCCTGCCTATCTCAATAGCCCTTCTCTGACTCTTCTCCAGTTTGTCAGTACCTCTCTGTTGACTCATGTTGAACTTACTGTTCACTGGGATCCCAGTGTCCTTCTCTGCAGAGCTAGCTGCAGTTGGCTCCTAACTTGCATGGGTGCAAAAACAGCACTTCCCCACAAAAATAAGGTAAATAAGGTATTCATGAGATACAGTTAGTTATATTTTAGGTAAAAGATGCTATTCAATACTATCTCAACATGGTACTGCAGTCTGGCAATTACTAAATATCCTGTATTTCCCATTAAGATTAAGGAAACTTTCAGGTTCCAAACCCTTTAGATCTTAAGAAATAACATTAAAATATTTATGGAAAAAAAAAATAATCACTTTGTAATAGAAAAGTGGATAACTTGTTAGTCGTTGTAATGTGTAGTGATTTATTCTTCAGCAGTGACATTGTTTTATTCCAAACAACCACAAGCCAGCAAATTATTTTTAAAATGACATATTTACTGTTACCCATAATTTGATTCTGTTACCATAACTCCCTCACTGGATCTTTACCCCTTCCCTACCATGAAATTGTTATCCTTCTTTTTTTTTTTTCGTTTTGGGTCCATGTACTTTTTGCATTCTTAAATGTCTGTATATTGATTCTGGAACTGTTAGCTGTTAATGGCTTGTTTGTACAATTGAATCATGGTCCAAAATGAGTATTTTGTGTTATAAGATACTTTCCAGCATTTTAAGGAGCCAACCAAAAATGAAAGGGAATGGTTATTCTAAAATCTTTTTCTCATTTAATGTTAGAAAATTGTTTCAAAAATTTGCATCGTACTTCTTTTCTGTGCACAAACTGCCTACAAATATAAGTCTGATGCCAGTTGGCATGTTTTAAAACACATACAACTCTAACCTTTCTTAATCTAATTTACATTTTAAAATGTTTGTGGTTCCAATTCAATTCGTGCTGATCCTGCCATGGAAATGTGGGAGAACAATGTTTAAAATAATAATAATTCTTTCCTCTTTCAGACAGCCAGGCACAGAAGGGAAGAGTTCTGAGTATGTTGGGAGAAGAAGGAAACAGGCCTGAATTCACTCAATTTTTGCTAAGGTGGAGCCACATACAGAATCAGTATATTTTCACAGTAGAAGTTTTGGTATGAGCACAGATGGCCTGATAAATAAAGGAAAGAAAATAGTGAGAGAAAATCAAGTAACTTCCATGTTGTAGAACGTAGCTGCGGAGGGAGGAGATGAAGAGACAAAGCCATTACCACTGGAACAGAGACTTGTTGCCATGAGAGCAGGGATAAGGATAGCTGGTACCCTGAAACAGTGACTGGGGGACAAAAAACAAAAAAGAGAGGGACAAGAACTTGTAACAATGCATGTATAGGGGACAGATTCTCCCCTCAGTGTTTTAGGAAGCCTGGATTGCCTTATTCCCAACCTACGTAATCACATGTATGAGGAAGGGTAATATTAGGAACCTGTTAGAGATGGGTTTTTTTCTGACCGATTTGGGATTTGTAATTCTCTCTTCCCTTTGTACTCATTTAAAAATATACACAGTATGTGAGATGCTAGGTGAACATGCATGCTCACAGGCTGATACCTTGTGGATCACTAAGGAAAAGAGAGAGGCATTTATCCATGGAAACAGACGATTCACAGTTTCTTCCCCTAATCAGTCATAGATTGGCTTATAGGAGTGCAGTGACAATTTAATACTATGAGGATTTGATTTAGGGAGAGATACAATTTTTAAAAACCTTGCTAAATACTCCTACTGATACTTTTCAGTAAAATATAACACAAAAATTCAAGCAATATCCTGATGTCATGGGATATAACTGTGGTTCAATAGGGATAAAATTTGCTCTAGGATTTCACCACAGTTTTTCTAAATTTTAAAGTAAGTTACTTTAAAATAACTTGCTATTTCCCTTATATGAATTATGTGTTGTAGTTTTCCTTTTTCCCAAACAGAAGTCATTTTAAATAAAAAAGATCAGCAAAGGAAATTTTATCACCCCCATTTTCTAGTTAAAGTATAGAGGCACAGAGGGTATGTATGGTTTGTGGTAGTTTGACCCACAGTGGGACGATGCGGTCCTGCATTCACTCCCCCCACCAGGTGAGATGGGTTGGGAGACACAAAGGAGGCACGAGATTAGGAATGAAGGACAGGGACGGCTCACTCACCAGTTATGGTCATGGGCAAAACAGACTCAACTTGGGGAAGAAAAATAAAATTAATTTGTTGCCATTCATCTAACTAGACATAATAACGTCTTACAACACCTTCCCCCACCCCTCTCTTCTTCCTGGGCTCAAATCAATTTGCTCCAAATTTCTCTACCCGTCCCCCCAGTGGCACAGGGGGCAGGGAATGGGGGTTCAGTCAGTTCCCCTCTGCCGCTTTTCCTGCCATGGAAATCCAGGAACAAGATGTTCCAGAGCAAGTTTCCCATGGAGTCACGGACCTCTTTGAGCCCAGCTCCTGGCTCTGGCATGGGGACATCCACAGGCTGCAGACTCACCCCCCACTCTGGGGGTTCACCCCTACTCTGGCGGCGAGCAACTCTCGGGGTCCCAATTCCAGTCAGACTTGCCCTCAGGCTCAGCTTCTCTGCTCCAGCGTGGAGTCCTCCATGGTCTACACGTGGGGTCTCTGCTCTGTCGTTGAATCTCCACGGGCTGCTGGGGACTTTGTTTTCTCCTACTCCATACTGTAGAACTGGGTGTGGGTCTCTGTCTTTTCCTCTGGCAACTAAGCTCTCTCTGTGTCTGTTTGTCCTTTGTTTAGGCCAACGGTAATCTTTTGTTCAGGTCAATGGTCTCTCTTCCAGGTACCACACCTTCCTCTTTTCAGGACAGTCCTTCCCCTCACAACTATGGATTGCCAGAGGTGTTTCTCTAGTGCTCATTGGCCCAACCTGAGCTGGGGGGTCTCCGCCTTGGGGCCAGGGGAGCTTCTGCTCTCACAATGTGGCCCTTCCCCCACAACAAAAATAAATGCCTCCCCCTTCTCTCCCCCCTCCCCCCAAACCCAACACATGGTTACATTTTATAACACAGTTAAACGTCAGAATTTGGACTCTCTGTCCCATGATTTACCTGTAAGAGCTTGTTCTCTTCCTTCTCCACAAGTAATTTTCTTTCATTCTACAGTGTGATCTGATTGTTTGAACTCTATGACCAAAGCCCTCACTTTGTAATCTTTTTTGAAAGTGTATGTTAAAAAACAGAAGCAGGACTTGTCAGTGCAGCAAAAAAATAAAACTGCCTGTTATATGCAAAGTACATCTTTAATGATGTTTAAAAAGGAGCTAAACATCTCTATGGGAATTCTTAAAACACTTATCTCTTAGGCTCTTATTTAGTTTTGCGAGTCTTTGTTGTTTAACAAGCTGGAGAAATGGGTCATCTAATGTTATATTAATCAGTAAATTAATATTTTAATTTGATTTTCTTTATAGTTGAGTTGCTTGCGGCATCTCCAGTGTTTTCTCTCTCCATACACTTATGTTAAGCAGTATCATTATCATATTGTACCTTGGGGTTCTGAGATAACAGGGTCCAGTGATAGCTCTATTCTTAGGAGAGTGGGAGGTTTATGATGACACTTATACATTTTAAATGGCACATGGAGGCTCTCATGTAATGAAATGTCTTACAGCTGAGTCATAGGCTTTTCTACATTGGGCTTTTCAGTTCACATACTTGAAATCACATCTTTCAGGTCCAAGTAGGTGATACACTTTGCCAATCTTTTGATACGATCTTTACAGTGTATTGGAGCAAAAATCTCATTCAGTTTTTCATGAACAGTCCTATTTTGAAGGTTTTTGATAAGTTGCAAGAGATATGACTATCAATAGATGAAAAGGAAAGAAAAGGAAAATTAATTTATTTTTTTGAAAGTTAAGTTCTAGTTTAATATAATTTCACAAATATTCAGTAAATCAAATGCAGAAGAGACATAAACTTTTATTTAGTATTATGAGCTCAAATTATCTTTTTGAAATCTGATTGGGAAATCAGAATTTGTGATTAGACCAGGCCAGACTGTCCCTGGCCCTTGCACATTTATACAACAGCTGACAAAAAAAGCTTTCTCCTTTTTGTTATCTTATGCATGACCTTGTAACAGGTCAAAATAGTGCTAAGACAGAAATGATTCACGGGTCACTGTTAGGTAAGTACAAAGGAAGAAACAGTCTTTGTTCCTTTTATCTCCTTAGGCAGTCACAATCTGCCCTTCTCACCTTATCCTTTCCCCCTAGACTCCATAACTGAGGATATTTACTGCATCAAAGATCCCATGCTTAGTACAGGCCCCCTCCCTCTGTTACAAATACACAAATCACATGTCCTAGTGCGTGTTCGCTCTGGTCCAATGGTAAGTTACAAGTCTGAGTGAAGATATATGCTTGATATCCTCACATACCAAGGTCAAAACAAATCACAGTCACACATTCCATATCACAGTCAGTTTACAGGCCATACTTCAGAACATGTACCATAACCATATATGACTGCAAAATAGCCAATACTTTATTGTTTCTTGAGCTTCACTGGCTTTGCATTGCAGACATTCACAAAAATGCATCCAAATGCAGGTTGTGCTTATGATCACAGTTATGCAAGTGCAAAACTGGCCCAGCAGCACTTATCTTCTGTCCTTCCCTCCCTCTTTTTTTTTTTTTTTTTTTTTTTTTTTCCAGTGACCTAAGGCCTGGCACATGCAATGATATTTTAAACATTGCATAGTGCAGGATTCTAGGTTCAGGCACTGAGTTTTGTCTAACAATCCTCAGGTGCAATCAGAAGCTCTTTTTCCTATATCAAGATAATGGCACTAGCTTTCTGAAAGATAAATCCACCTGGATTCAGTCAGCCTTAAGGCCAGAAATGATGTGTGGGCCATTGGCTGGGTGACTGCACCAAAATAATACGAAGTCAAAATGAACAGAAGAATCTAAATGAATGTTCTTGTTATCTTAACACAATAACAATAGAGTTGACAGGTAATTTTATATTATGAGATCCATGAAAAATTTTGTGGTGTTTCACTGAAAACTTGTGTGAATATTCACACTGGCTTTGATTGGTGCTAGCTTCCTTTGAGGAAAGTACTGTATTTCCCCCATTTTTTAATAAAAGATTCCAAATAGGATAACAAACCTCTGAATCGATTTTGAACTGATATGAAGTTTGAGCTTAATTCAATGTCAAAATCCTCTTGAATTCAAGAGTAGGCTTACCCCAGTTTAACATGGAGAGCTTTTAGAAAAGTATGAAACTTCAGAGATGTTTGGCTTCATCGTGAACATTTCTCACATCTCTAGCTATCATGTCGTTAAGGTCAGCACTTATCACAATATCAACAGAGTGAGTTTGTACTGTCAGTTACTCCTCACTGAAAGCTGTGGGGATGTTTGGCTGCCTGTATGATTTTAAAGCCCCATCTTCTGGAGTCTTTACCCACAACAAATAATATCTGTCTTCGAAGACAGTCTCACCAGCTCCAGAAGGAGCAATTCAATAGACTACATAAGTAGGGACAGCAGGAGATGTCTTGAAAAGGTGGGTGGTCCAGAAGTGAACATTTTTGTGATGTATTAGAAAAAAAAAGAGGCAATCCACTTAAACTAAACCTAATAACCTAAGGGGCCTGGCTACACTCTCATTTTTACAACACATGCAAGAACAAGTTAGGAAGAAGTTGCTTGCTTTAGCTGTTATAAAATAGATTGAAATTCCAATTCTTCTGTCCCAAAAGAACAGCAACATTTTTTCCTCTATTGATTATCAGTCCACTTCGGCTGAAACAGTCCTGACTAAGATCAAAATCTTTTTTAAAAGATGACTTTAAACCTGATGAAGTACCAGCACCACTGCACTATGCTATCAGATGGGTATTTTTGGAAAATGAAAGTAAATCAATATTAATAATATAAACCAGAAATTGATTGATTTTGCCATTAAAATATGTAATGGTGAAAAAGCCCATATCTAATGATTTTTGTTAAAGTCTGTAAGTAACATATTAATTAAACTCGATGCATGAAAATATTTGAAGACATTTGTAAGACTTACTTGGGTCAACCAATTTTTAAAAGCAAAAGTTCTACCATTAATAAATTGGAGCAGGATCATAACCGTTAAGCAATAAGGACGAAAATCACATGAAAGGATGACTATGAGAAATTTGAAAAAAAGAATTTGCAGTCTCCATCTTTCTCTGGCTCTTACAGTCTAATAAGTTAGCTTGCTCTGACTGGCAAGAAGGGTGATAAAAACTGATAATTCTTTAAATGGCACTAATTCCAGGATGTATGAAAAGCCTCACAAATGCCTTAGCATCTATCAAGGACATATTAAATAACTCAAGATAGTGGATTAATATTTTGTAACCATCTTCAGAAATTCTAAACCATTCATTCCAACATCCTTACTAGCATTGATTATGGTCCATTGAATCAGTACTTTATGTTCATTTCCTTTCATTTGCTTTATTTTACACCGGGGAATATCTGCTTTTGTATTATGTTCCTGCTTCAAGTCAAACACAATTTAAAATTCCTACCTGTCTGAATACAATAGTAACTTCGGTAACCTGTTACTGTCTTTGACAACTATGTCCTCCTCCTCCTCAATCCAATGGGAGGAAAAAAAAAAAATTAAAAGGTCAGTAATTTGATAACAAAGTCAACATAGAAATAGCTAATTGGGAGATTTGGAAATTATCAGCTAATGTTTATCAATAAAGTTCTAGTAATGATTTCCAAAACAAAGTTAACAAAAGCATCACTACAAAATGAGGAGTTAGAAAGCACATTACAGCAATCAGTAAATCATTTTGAAAAAGAATCAAAATCACTACACAGAACTGAAAACCACTAAGTCAATCCTTATTGTCAAGCCTAATGTGATCCAATGTACTGTAGTGAGGGAATGGGAAGGAAGTGTCTACACCACATGTTGAATTAAAGGGAATCAACCAGCCATTTACTTTCATTTATTTAGTAACCTTCATGATGAGATCATCAAATATATTGTCTCCTCAGGAGTCATAGAAGGCTACTACCTTGTTCTGTTTTTTCTAGCTCACCCTTTCCAGTCTAATTTTTCTGTCAGACTGTTCGATCTGTTAAATGCATGGGTTTTTTTTTAGAGGGATGTTTGTTTTTACTCTCTACAAGGAGAAAAAGATACAAAGAATATTCCAGCAGATTAATTTTAAGTCACCATGAAGGGTATATTAACGGACCTCTGAAGATAACAGTACCATGTTTGTAAAGTAGTAGTACTCACAACAGATTATGTTAACTGAGACCAGTACGAAATAGTCTTACTGCTAGGGGTAAATAAAAGAAAAAAGGTTTCCTGTTCTGCAAAACCAAAATCAAACACAAAAACCCCCATGGATTGTACCACTTTACCTATAATTGTAGGGATTATTGCATTAAACAGAGAGGACTTCTCTTGTCCTTTTGTTTGGTAGGCAAGTCACCAGTTGTTGAAGAAATTTGCTGTCAAAGGTGGGTCAGATTAAATGTCTTTGTGTTTCTTCTATCTCACTTCCACACTGGGAACCTGAAGCAACAGCCTTAGATAGCCTACAGCCTGAGCAGGAAGTACTTGTCCTGTAGACATCTAAAGGAAGGTGAAATGGATCTCACAACGGCTAGGAAGACTTCTGTTTCCAAAGGCAGTTAATATAACTGAAAGTCAATGGGACACAGGTATCTGAATGACTCAGTGGCTCACTGCAGTTCAGGATCACTTATCCTTGCCATCTATCAATGAGTTGGTAGAACCTACATGGAGTTTGCAAGAGCATCAAGAAATACTTTGGTCACTGTAGTCCCCTTAGTACAGTCCTCTGTCTAGGCAATACTGCCTCATTCTGGCTAGGTCAAAATTAATTTTGAGTATTGCTATAGGGCTTTGTATTGAGTCATATTTACATACTTGAACTGTTTGTGTTATTTTGAAAGTAACAAATGAAGTAAGTGCTTTTAGCTTTTGAGTTTCATTCATCTACTTCAAATCTGCAGGAGTTCTTGTATATTCAAAAACCTGACATTTTTTCCCAACTGTGGTAGTTGGTCCAATAATAGGTACTACCCTACTTTGCAAATCTTGACTCAGTTAAGTCAGAACATTGTGGCAGGAAGATCACTACTTTGAGAATATTTCCCTGCTTGGGTGTGCACACAGTGTAAAACTAAATTTGCACATTATATTACCTCTAATACTCATACTCCCACACAGTTTAAGATGATCTATATATTGAAATATGAAAGAGATATCACATAGAGGAATTTTTAGTGAAGAAATGTGGGTAAATTATATTTCTTTTAGAAATACACCACAACATTGTCAAAACCCAAAGAATTTGTAAAGGAAAGAAGCCATAGGTTAAGTTCTTTGTTGCTTTTCAGAATCATTTCAGACTTGTTTTTCTCTCTTAAATAGCTTCTGAACAATTCTTTGTAGTTTTCACTTAGTAGTGGGGATGATCATATATCTCAACAGAGTTGAATTTTGAAAAGTAAACTGTTCAGAGTAACATCAATCTTTTATCAAACAAGGTAATCTTTTTTTTAAGGAGGAAATTTCCAATTAGTGATAGTTGAATTATTCAATTATCCATAATGCATAAATAATCTAAACCAGTATATTACTTTATTTTCTTCCAGATTGTCTGGTAAAGAATCTGAGTTCCTATGAATTTATTAATTGGTTTTGTTATATGTGTGAACAGTTTATGTTCTGAATTTCAGTACATAGGGTGATACATAGGGTGATTTGCTGACAATTTACTTTAACTATTCACAATTTGTAGAGCATAACTGTTAGCTAAATCATGTGGTTTTGTTTCTGCCTTCTAAATGCATGAATATTTTTTTAAAGTGAAAATAAGAAGTAACGATTAGCCAGTAACAAATAAAAAATAATACTCTTTAGGTGATTTCTAATTCCCTTCTTCCCATGCAACAAAAGGGCACAGACACACAGGAAGAATGGCTTTTCAATTGGTTACTTAAAAGTCTTCCATTAGGTGTCAGCTGCTTACATTTCCAAACATTATATCCCACAATAATGAATAAAAGACTTCCTAATAAAAGGAAGGCTTTTTAGAATGAACATTATGAGTACCTACTCAAGACTAAGGTTAATTTTGTGCCTTGCACGAGCACTTTGGCTTGCAGATACAGAAAGAGCTTGATTTAGGAATGGGTCACACTCCTCAGACACGAACTGTCCATCTGTTGTGTGAACTGGCATACTCAAGAGTGAATGAAATTTCTCTGACGTGACCAGAAGAAAGTAACCGAGTATTTTGTGATACCCAATCTCTCAGGTAGAAACCTATTGAAGTAGCTCTACTTAGAAGACATTTATCAGAATGCTAATTGGAAAAATGACTTCATTGTGTGAGTCATACCATCACCTCTGTGGACCTCATCAGACTTAAATGAGCAGACTGAAGGCCAGAGCAATCATTCTGAGCAAAACCATATGTTGGTGAAGAAGCACTCTTAGAAACAGGCTCATGGCCAACTTTGGGTACTTATAAATGACTAGATGGAAGATGGAGGCTTTGGTGGCAGGAAATATATCAGAAACACTCATATATGTAGGGTGTTCCCTTTCAGAACAAAGGATAATTTAAAAACAAATCTTATTTTAAAATAACCGTTTCACTAGCTGGTAATTTTTTAAATAGCTTACAATGTTCTGAGTTAGGACAATGGTATTTTTAGGTGGCAGTAGAGTTTTCTTGCATGTAGCTGTGTGGTTCTTTGTAGGCCAGGAAGTGACACTGATTGGAAGTCCTTAAAAACATAGAACTTTTTGTTGGGTGATGAAGTCATTCCAGCCTGACTTCAACAAGTAGCAGCAACAATCAACATAAATTATTGGTTGAGACTGTGGCTTTCCCTGAGAAGCTAAGCTGTATTTGAGGACCTGCTGCTTACCTGCATTTGAGAAAAAGGTAGACCTGGATGATGGCATTAGTAGAAAATGAGAAATCTGTCTCCCTCAGCAGCTAAAAGGTAATCTCCAGCAGCAGAGCTAGTACAAGGAGAGATACATCATCTACTGCTTCATTTAATTTTTTTAACTTGATTCTGATAATAGGATAGCCAGATTCAGGAGGAGTGAAGGAAATACTATTTGAATATATCTCAGTAAAAAAAACAAACAAACAAAAAAAAAACTTAACGTACAAGACAAATGGAAGCAAAATAGGATAGTGGTTTCCTTCTGATGTCACATAAATTTAGTATAAATTTGTAATGAAGTTTAAGGGTGACTTAAAAGATTGATTAACAATCAGGGAATTAACTTCCATATACTTCTTCAGAGTAGTAAAAAGTAAAGAATATACTTATTAGGATTTCTGGAATAACCTCACCTAAAACTACTGAGATACAAGACTTTTATCACTACAAATAGGTCTTACCTTGAATATATCTGTTTTGAAGCTATAGATTAAGCTACTGTGTTGGGTTTGTGTGGGTGTGAGGAGGTCATTTTTGGCAGTGAGGGAAAGGGCTACCCTGTGAGAACCTTCACAAAGCTTCCCTGGCTTCAAGGCGTACCTACCCCAGCCCAGGCTGAGCTAATTAGTAATAGGAAAACACCTCTGCAAATCCATTTTTGTGAGGGGAAGGTCTTGAAAAGAGGAAGGTGGAGAAAATCTGGAGGAGGGGCCTTTGGCCTGAACAAAAGACAACCATCAGCCTAAACAAAAAGAGAGCTTCATTGCCAGGAGGAGAAGGGGGGAAGAGAGAACCTCAGACACCCAGTTCAACACGCATGGAGTAAGAGAAGGTAAATGAGGTCCCATACAGCCCATGGAAGTTCAATGGCGAAGCAGATGCCCCACGTGTAGGCTATAGAGGACTCCATGTTGAGCAGAAAAGCTGAGCCCGAGGACAAGTGTGACTGAATTGAGTCCTTGGGAGTCACTTAATGCCACAGCACTGGTGGACCCTCAGAGCTGGGGGGCAGGAGATGCACTATTTCGGAGGTCCGTCTGCAGCCCATGGATGTCCCCATGCCAGAGCCAGGATCTGTGCCCAAAGAGGTCTATGACTCCATAGGAAGTCTGCGTTGGAACACTTTTTTCCTGGACTTTAATGCTGGGAAGAGCAGCAATGGTGAAATGACTGCAACTCCCATTCCCTGTCCCCTGTGCTGCTGGCAGGGGAAGGTAGAGAAATCTGGAGCAAAGTGATTTGAGTCCAGGAAGAAGGGAAAGGTCGGGGAAAGGTGTCTTAATATGTGGTTGCTATGGAGTCCCCTTCTCTGGAGACATTCAAGACTGGCCTGGACACCTTCCTGTGTAATTTCGTTTAGTTTCCTGCTCTGGCAGGGGGATTGGACTAGATGATCTTTCAAGGTCCCTTCCAATCCCCAACATTCTGTGATTCTGTGATTCTGTGATTCTGTGATTTCTCTTCCCCAGGTTGAGTCTATTTTGCCTATGACCATAACTGGTGAGTGAGCCTTCCCTGTCCCCATTCTAATCCATGGCCCCTTTGCTGTGATTCCCTTCCCATCTCACCGGGTGGGGGAGTGAGTGCAGGACTGCATGGTCCTACCTGTAGGTGAAACCACTACAGTTACTTACGTGGTTGTGAAAATCTCAACAGTTTGATCTTTATGAATTATATGTCGACTACTCGTATATGTCTGAACTTCAGAAAAGTACACATTTTGCTTCATTTTCTCAGTTGCTGTGCACAAAGCCCTTCTTCTAACTGACCTCGAAATAAACACGAATAAAGAAAACATTTTCAAAAACTGACATCTCACTGCAACTAAGCAGAAATAAAATAGGAGGCTTTTAAAAACCTACATTGTTAGTACAATGTTTAAACTAGCAGGAGAGCTTCAGAAGGCTATTTTAAGTAGAGCTGCCAGCAAGAAGACTGAGAATCTTGACATACCTATCATTGCTTGGTAGACAGAGTTGTATCTACTGAACTCCGCCTTCTTGCATGATGAAAAATAAGTCTGAGACATGGTCTTGAAGTACCAACCCTCAAAAAACTCGGCTCATACGAGTTATGTCCTTCTAACAGACATGTTTCCATTATGCTTCTCAGTGTCATAATTGGAAAAAATGGATGAGAAAACCATTTCACAAAAATGACCATAAATTCCCAAGTTCCCATATAAAAAGCAACCAAGTCACAACTAGTTTGTAATAAAACAAGAGGATAAAAGCTAGGAAATAAAACACATTGGCCATTGTGAGAGCCTTCACATCTAACCAACACCTGGTGTTTTTTGCATTTACTTTCCTAAGAGACAGAAAAACTGCCCCTAAAGCACAGCACTGAAAAAAAACCAAACCAAACCAAACCTAACCAAAAAAACCAACAACCAAACAAATCACTTCTTGAACACATGCAGTCATCTGGGTATCTGCACTAAAATTTAGAAGTTCCCTCCCTGGTTTCATTAAAAGAGTTAGGATTCACAGGATTTACTTAGTGTTTATTTTTACTAAAGCTCTATTCAGGAATGATAAGCATCTATCAACTTACATATCAGTTTTAAAGATATTTCCTTAAAGTAATTTGCTGTTTCTATGATTGACTGTGGATTCAGATACTGCTATGTCACTAATAAGACAAATCATTATTAATTACCCAGGCAAGTGCACCTTTCTAGTCTTCTTCAACGCTAAAGTAGTTTCATAACCAAATCATTAAACCAAAAATTTGTCCTCTGAAAAATTGTTTCTTCCTTTCTTTGAAGTCCCTTTGCACTTAGAGGTGCTGCCTACAACCTCTCAGGTGATGTCTAAAATCTGGCATGCACAGCTAGTTTAATCCTCAGTTTTCCACATTTAAGATTTTTCTAGAAAACCAACCAAGCAATGAACAACATTGAAGTTTATACAAACCAAATATTCTCAGCATCAGCCCTACAACATTATGGTGATATCACTCACTTAACCACAGTCTATGTAATCCCTGTAGAGAAACAAATTCTCTGTCCTTGGTGCAGCAACAAATTCATTGTTTCTTCTGGCCAGTGCCTGACTTCATGTCCATCCTTAAATTATTAACTCCTGCAGGAATGTGTCCTTTGAAAATACAACTGTATGCCAGTTGTTGAGTGTTACCATATAAAAAATACATTTTTCTTAATTACATTGTTAAAGAAAAATATAAATATCTACATGGTAAAATCTGCTATTATTAATTGAACACTTTGATTCAAAAACAGCTGTCATTTCTTGAAGCGGATGTCCATATTTAATTTTAATACTTAAAAATCTCTTTCAGTAATCAGCAGAATTCATAGGAAGACTAGTGTTATTTCTATACTTAATTTCTTACTGGTATTGTTTTTAGTTTGTTTAGTTCCATATGATGGAACTGTAGCTTGAACATTTTAAAAGACAGGTTCAGGCATGTTCAATGTTTTGTTCAGTTACACTATTTGCCAATATTTCCTCCAATGATAATAACACATTCCAACTGCTTTTTTGTGAAGCCATCTTTCTCATTTATATTTTTTGTTCTCTTGGAAAGAAATATCCATAATGCTGAGTGTTTCCCTAACCTTTCATTATCAGGCAGGTTAAATAGCAACATCAACCACATGCTTCTCTGAGGTATGTCTTGAGATTATTTACTCACCAAGCTGTGTAACAGCTAATAGTGCAGAAGGTACTTTGCAGTTTACTGTTTAGACCGCTAGTAAACTTGTTTTTTTTCTGAAGTTACCTACTTTTTCATAGATCTGTTGCCCATATGTATTTTCTTCAGGCATATTGCCACCTTGCCATTGCAGAATTCACATTACAAAAAGTCAGGGAGAATCAGGTCTCCTGCTACAAGCATGGGCCTCTGTTCAGTGCACTCCATCTGTATTTCCAGTTGTCCACAGTTCCAACACTCCACTCCCAGCATTGTTAAAAGCTCTTGAACTAAATGAAAACTTCCATTCCATGGAGCAATAACATTTCCCGAACAGTGGCTTAACTGTTAGAGACTAGCTTTTACAAATATTTGGGCAAGTCTTATGCTGCATCAGGCACAGAGAACAATACACATACGCAAGAGTGAACTCGGTCTTTGATTTGAGGTTTTCTTCAGTCTGATCACTGTTCCTACCAAATTTATACAAACAAGGAAATGGAATGTAAGAAGCTAAAAGTCATGCACCATTAAGAAAATTAAATATTTATTTCAGAAATGCTTTTTTTTTTTTTTCACATAGCATATGTTGTGGGTTTAATTTATTATTAGTTATGCTGTTAAATTGAATGAAAACATATCATTATACCTTAATAGCCCTATTGGAAGTGCAAAGCACATCCTTAACTGGGGACCCACAAGTGATGTAATACAGACATAGCCTACAAAATTAATGTATATAAGTTCATCTAAGTATGTCCAAATTAATAACTGCTAAAATATGATTCTGATTAACAAAAAGCAAACCTCTTCAAAGTTTCACAGGTCATAGTATATGCCAAATAAAGTTCCTCTACATAACCTTGGCCATATGCTTTGAAGTTTAATGCAGTTAATTTTCCCCACTCATTAACTATTTTGATTCTGGTAGTCCAACTTCTTTCACTGTGAAATTCATTATGTAATCATGGCACACAGATACTACAGCTAGTATGACGTACATTTTTTCCTCTTATCTGTCTACCTATTACCTACAGAAGAATCACACAACACATGCACAAATTAATCTATCTGAGATAAAACCGTTCCCACTTTACCATATGGAGATAAAGATCATCAGTACTGAAAGCTTCCTAGCCCAAAGGCTTACAGATCACTGCCATATGCCATACGTTTCTGCATGTATTGTTCAAATGTCATTTTGGACTAATTTTTTGTTATAATCATTAAATAATAATAATAATAATAATAATAATAATAATAATAATAATAATAGCAGAATTTATATATGAATATAAACCTCAAAAGTCTTGGAAATACTTGCTGTAATTACAAAAAATGTTTTGCTACATTTTATTTCTCTTTTTTATTGTTTCCACATTACAGGAGTGCACCAAATCCTTATCCCCATTCCTCAGCTAATGTCAGTTGGTGCACGTCCAGGCCTGCAGTGGAGGTGGTTTGGTCTCGTTCCCCAACTGGTTGCTAAAGCCTGATCCTTGCAAGCCTCCTCCACTCCCCACTACACACTCATTCCCCCGGGCTGCTGCATCCTTCCTGGGAGCCACAGTGCCATGGCCCAGCTCTGTACACAGCTTCTCCTCTTCCTTCAGCCACCCACTCAAGCCCAGCCCCAGGTGTCGATGCCCTGGCCCTCATCCTTCCTCAATCAGAAGCCATTGGCATTTATTTGTCAGAGTAAGTCTTGGTGAGCTCTGTGGTCTGGAGCTACAGCACGGGGTTTGGGACTGGCCTGATCAAGCTGTGAAATTCCACTGAAACCAAGGGGATTTCTTCTGATGAGTGGAAAGCATGCAGAAGGGCTGTCAGAAACAGGATCTTACGTACTACATGGAAGTGGAAGAAGGAAAATGGAAATCATTTCAATGAGCCTGTTTGCTTCGTAATATAAAACCATATAATGAAAGCACATTCACATCATTGTAATTTTCTAATGTTTTATACTTTAGTCTTATTTTTCATAGCAGTTTCCCTGATTTATCCATTTCATTTTTTAAATGTTATTTCTTTTTTGTTGCATGTTTATTATTGGTATATATTTTTAGTATTTTTCCGTTGGATTTTTTTTTTTTTTTTAAATTGACAAGATTTCATCTCTGTTTGTTAAAGAGAACCAGCTGTTTTCTTCAAAGATAATTTTCTGAAGCTGTTGTGCGCCATAATTACACTGCAATTACACAGCAATATCCATAAAAGCAGATGAGGATTCTATGTGTCCTTCTGACTCATTAGAAGTTGCAAAAATTATGGATGCAGTCTTTCCTAGATTGACTATTGCCCTCTGTTGGCAAACTCAAGTCCTGTCATAGCAAGAAAGAACTAAAGGAAAGAATAAGTGAAAATCTTTGAAAGCAGATTAATTTCAGTTTTAGTAATGTAAAGAGTGAAATAGAATTAAAGCTGGAAAGTATTTTCTAGGTGCATTTTATGGAGAACACTTTGAGTGATTTAGTTAATGTTTGCAATAAATCAACATTATATACATTATGTGCTACATTTTCTGATAAATTCTTTTTTTCATATAGTCAAATTACTTAGGCAATTATTCTCTCTTTGGTTCAGTCTCACATTCACGTAATTTCCTTATAAAAAATTTCAAACAACTTGTTTTTAAAGATATGACCAGATTCTGTTCAGTTCTGTTTCGTTCAGTTGTTCTGATGTGAATTAGTTGAAAAAAAGTCAAAATATGCTCATAAGGCTTTGGAATACCCTAGATCTTTGTGATCTAATTGTGAAGATTAGTAAAATTAGAGAGTTTCTTCTTTCACTCAGACCAAAGCAGACCAAATTCAATTCCTTCTGAATCAACAGACCCAAAATAATTTCATTGCAGCATCAGTTCTCAAATACTTGAGATTCAGAAGAATGACAGAAGAGAGTAATTTGGATGGGGGGGGGCAGGTTTAGGAGGATTGGGGTGGGGTTTTTTTGTTTGTTTCTTTGTTTTAAATTAAATATTGACTCAGGCGAGCTATGCAGATTTGTTGGTTCATTTTCTGGTTAGGGTTTAGCTTGGTGACTTCTAAAGATCCTGCACAATGAGCCTGAGCCAAAATTGAGAGGCAGTGAGGCTACCTGCGCTGACTTTAAACAAACTCTTGTTCACTCTTGTCAGAGCAGCCACTGAATTGTCTCTGACCTTGATTTGCAAAAGGATTATGGGACAGAACTTCAGAAATAAGACCCTGAAAAGTTTAATGTGATTTGGAAGTCAGGAGAGACCTATCAGCACATTAGTTTCTCCTGCATTCTCTCAGTTTCAATGGGAGCTGGATCCTGATATGGTTTCAAAACATTTACTTTGGCAATGACAACAGGGAGTATTCTACTTTGGTAGCCAACTGGTCAACCAAAGCATACAAGGTAATTCTTAGTCCTCTAGTGACTTTCAGGAAACAGCTGCCTGTTTAAACAGCAAAGTTAAACAAAATTCAGTTTAAAGAGTCTATTCTGAAAAAAAATGGCATTGGGAAATAAACATGTGTTTTCTTTTCAGTTGTATTTCTATCTGCCATAGCACCTAAAATGTGCCTCTTAGCTTGCAGAATTTTTAGATGCTCAGAAGTGTTTTCTTTAATTGCAGGCAAGGGCCAGATTTTGGTAAGGCTAACACAAGCATAGGAATAAGTTTTCTAATGCTCACAGTTTTTCAGTATTAATAGCTAAGGCAACTTGAGTGAAGCTTCATAGGTCAGTTACTTCTTGTTTAGCATCACTGAGTTGACCTGAAATTATTTTCTTTTGTGTCTTCTCTATCTTTTCAGCAACAATCCATTAATATTTCTGAAAATATTTTTCCCGTGAAATTAAACTTACACACCAAGACACCGTGAACATAATAAGAAGCCTACATCAGGAAAAATGCAACTATGGAAAGACACCATATTTGTAACATGAGGAACCAGCTGTCTTTGTCCACTGCAACTACACTGACAATTTTCTGTTTCTGTGTAGGGCAGTGGTTCTTTCAGTATACAAGGTGATTGCATTATTGTAGGACTTCAGCTTTTCTTCTGTCTAGTGATTGTTGACTGAACTGTGTTGATTAGCTTTCAGTGCAAGGCTTGACAATGTTTCTGCAATCATTCTGCACAGCTCATACCAAGCAGTATTTTCCTTTGTTATGAGAAACACCTGATGAAGTGTATTAGAGGAGTCACAGCTTTTAATCTGCTGGTGTTGTAGAAGACAGTCCTTTGATGCCAAGTATAAATTTTCTGCAGTTCCTTTGCATTTTCTTCTACAATCACTTTTCATTCAGTATTTGGGGAGTATTCTTTTTAACTTAGCAATTTACAGCAATAAAATAATAAAAAATTCAACCCTGTTTATTTAAAGTCTAATTTTAAAACAGTACATTTAACAATTCCATCAAATCTCTAGTAGTGAAATAGTAAGAGTCACTTTATCTCTGTAAGTTCAGTTTGAATAATTTTGTTACTATGTGTACTTAAAACATCAATAGATAGGAAATTTGAATTCAGCTACCAAAGCAAAGAGACATTTTAAAATATTGCAGAAAGCAGAAGCAAAAAACCATGAAAAAAAAAAATCACATTTTTGCATATGTAACTAAGACTAAATATGCAGCAGTTAAAGCTCATACTGTTCAATTTTCCCCACTTTTATATAATCTCTGTTTTTTGAGGCATATAGTCCTGATGGGGAAATTGTGACTGCATGAACTACATAAAATTAAAACATTACTATTATCTATCTGGATTCATTAAAAAGTAAAGATGAGAAGAGGTAGACTCTAAAGTCCATTTAATCATCAGTCTCTTAAAAGTATGATGTTACAGTTATATGTAGTAATAATAATAATAATAAAAAAAAGAACTATGTTTACTGGCTTCTAAATTTTTCTAAATGCTCATTTTATTTACATTGTCAAATCAAAGGTTGCATACCTCTCATCACAAGAAAATATAAGAAAAAGAGACTGGGAGATATATATACCCTCCATTTATTTCATGCAGGAATTGCAAAAGTCTTTCTTTCAGAGATATCAGGACACACTATCCTGCTGTAAGTATAATAGCTATCAAGGAGTGAAAATTCAGGCTCACTGACATAGTAGGTGATGTTTCAGGTTTCCCCCCCCAGTGGTTGTACAGCGATTAATATATAAGCAATGCATTGTTTTTGCAAAAACTCTTATGTAAAATGCGTGCTGCTATTTAAATATTAGAAACAATTTTTAAAAAACCTTTTTCTGTTTTCCTGTACCTGAGATCCTCAGGGGAA
>NW_010330863.1:40550-53711 GCF_000700745.2 Antrostomus carolinensis
AAAGTGCCAGAATCTTACGTCACTGTAAGTCAACTGACTTAGAACATGCAAATGTCAGTTTTCACTAGATTAAAATGTGGTTAAGATCTACCCAGATAGTTATATATTAAAAATGTCATTTATATCTATAGATTATCTGATTATATATGAAAAACGACAGATGCCTCTTAACTCCTTTAAAAAGATTGTTTTGGTGAGACTAGCAATGACACTTCCAGATACAGAACAATCTGGGTGCCATTCAGCAGTTCAAGCTATTGTCTTTTAAATATTTTACTTTTCCCTTTGAAAGTACATAATTCATACCAGATTGTTTACTAACCTCTGCCATCAGATTATTTTTAGTTTATTTTTAAGTTCTCTGTCGCACTGGTGTTATGTATTCATTGACGCTGTATGTATGTACAGTACATTGCTCACAAACATTATTAATTTCATTATTTCTGATTTAGGATTAAGATTTGTCTTTCAGATTCACAGTTTCTGTCAACTGCAATAATTTTCTGCCTGCCTTTACACATAAGATCAATGCCTTCAGAGTTCAGGTTTCTGCGAATGTCATCCTGAAGTTGATGGTATTTCTGGTTCTTTATTGCCTTCTGACATATCAGTACATTTAAGTACAACTTTTTCTCCAGTGCCTGAGGCTGAGTTGACTAAAGTGGTCCTTCAGTTGCAGTCTGTCATCTGTGTGTTGACCATGACCTTCATGGTTTATTTATGATTAGGAGGTTATGTCTTTCCTTACTCTAGCAATGGTATTTTAGTGTAGTTCTTTACAAAATTTCTTAGTTCTTCAAATACCTTGCAAATTTGTAGACTCCCACTCTGAAATATTCTGTGATAAATAATAGGAAGCTGGCCAGGACATCTAAAGAAACATTTCTAGATATATTTTCAGCATCAGTTTAGATTGTCACTCACATTGTCTGCTCTTCTGAAGACCAATAATGATTGATCTTTGCCCTCTCTGGATCATATCACTGTACTGTGAGTTCTTAGATTAAGTCTTAAGGGGAGGTCTTTAATGATCTGGTAAAGAATCTTCTTGGTTTTGTACCATCTGCCTGGGAGTGAATGTGTCTGGTAGGCACTGAAAGAAAGTAAGTATGAACAGTTTATGGCATGATGGGACCTTTATGAGCTTTGAATTTCAACAGTTGATAAAAATATAAACTAGACCATTAACGTTTCAGACTACATATAGTGTTAATTGAATTTAGAGTTTCATCTGGGATTTTTGCTACTGTTTAAACTTACACTATAAATTGAGGATTGATACTTCCTAGAGCAAAAACCCTCAATTAAATTACTGACATGATTCACATCCATAAAGATAATAAGATAAGCTTACTTTCTAGTTTATTAGTCAGCATAGGATTGTTTGATCAACATCAGAGAAAAAGTATATAAGTCTTGCATTGATAAAACTTGGGCAGATCTACCAGCTGAAAGTTACTTGTCTGCCCAAGTAAATAACTATGAGTAGGTCCTCACACTTGCATTTTCACATGAAGAAAATGTATTAAAAAAAAAAATCTATGTCGCTGTCCTAGAAACACAGATTTCCTTCTAGATAATGTTTATAAAGCTAGTGGATCATATCTTAAAGTCACTTTAAAATTGTTGCCCTTAGGGGTGTTCAGCTAACACTAGGGCTAAGATCTACATCTAGACATTTTTTACATGCAGGTTTTATTGTGACAATATCCTTTATACCATGCTTCTTGCAAATGCTCTGGATTTCCTTCAGCAATTTTGAAAGCAAACTTCTCTTCTACGTAAACTAAATGAGCCGATTACATCATTACTATGCTTTATTCTGTGCACTGTTTCAAAGTTCATCAATGTAAGGACATCTAAATCTTGCATCTCTACATATAAAACATTTCATGATATTACATCCTCTGTAGTGTCCCTAGAGGTTTAACTGCTCACAGACTTAAATACTTTGCTGAAGACCTTGGCACATGTTTTGATATTATGCTAGAACTGGTCCAAACAGAAATCGGTTAAACCCAAAATTTTTAAGTAAGTTCAAGACATCCTGGTCTGGCAGTCTGCATTTACTTATCAAAGCACTTACGCCTGTGATTCTACTTTTGGTAAATATAGAAAATAATACTAAATGAGATTTAAGCACTAGTTTAAAGAAAAACAAAGGTATGGTTGCATTTTTAAATTGGGCCTAGGGAAATGAAAGCTGCAAATGAAAATGCCATGTAGAGGAAACATGCCATCACCTCCATTGTCAACTTTGGAAAGAATATTTGCATTCTTTGCTTGTCATAATATTATCTTCGCCTCCTCTTCCTCCTTTGCCCTCCTCAACAGCTCAGCAATAAGCAGACAGATCACTGCCAATCGTGTTACACGACTTGTGTGGGTATGAATATGGTTTTCTGAGTGTGTAGGCCATACCTCTTCTTGGAGGAGCAGCTTCCACAAAACATAGACGCTCCTACAGGAGTCCTATATATGTTTACCTCAGTTCATAAGTTTAACAATTCATCTCAATAAACCTATCACTGGTCAAGTGTCTGAAATTACTATTAGGAAAAATCTGTTTATCTATATGGTAGATGCAACTAGTAATGCTGAATTAATCTCTTCTATCATACAGACTGAAGATATAAAAAAACCCCAACAAACCAAACAAAAACCCACCAACAATATTTGATGATTCATTATTTTGAGAGGCATACATTCTCTTGTTAAGATAATTAAGGCTTTGGTCACAAATCTTTTCATTTTTATTGATTTGTCAGAAATCATAACTCTGGCTCATTTTATACTTAACACAAGTGCTCTGAACAAGAGAGAAGATAGGTTAAGCAATCATTCTGTGATATTTGCATCAAATTGATCCTGCAGTTTCAAAACACAGATCAGTGACCAAATGCTGCATTATGTTACAATGTGGCCACACCAAGTTCCCTTCATCCTGTGCAGAAAGCAAACAGAAGGCTTCTGTATTAATATCTCGAAAATTTGATAGAACAAAATTTCAAATAATTTTTTGTGCAGCTTCCTCAGGGAGGAGCCTTATATGTACAGATGTTCTGATACTTTAGCTATCTAAATATTACCTTTTGGTAGAAGAAAAAGTGTTACAGAGCAACTTTGCTTCCTTTATAAACCACCCTCCAAATAAACTGTTGAAATCTGCCTTGCAGTCATTAGACTTTCCTTATGAGAGAGTTCTATATTTTAGCTTCTTTAAGCCCTCTGCTCTATATCAGTTACATGAAAAGCTCACGACGGAGACTTACAACCCAGTTTTCTAAAACCATTGGCTCCAAGTCCAACAGCTGCCAAAAGGAATAACCAACAATAAAATGCTGGGCATCATCAAGAAGGTAATTGAGAATGGACAGGAAACATAATACTGTCACTATATATCTGCCTGCAGTACTGGTCTCTGAAGTACATAGTGAAGTCAGAAAAAGTACAAACAACTAAAATGATTAAGGCCATGGTGCAGTTGTCTTGACAGCCTAACTAACTAAAACCAGAGGTACCTGCTTAAACTTGTAGTAGCTTGGATTAAAACAAGAAAGTACTTCTTTATACAAAGTGTAACTTGGTGTCAAAAACAGAGTTGGAGTAAATAACATGTTCAAGAAGAGATTAAACAAACTAATGAACAACCAGGTTCAAACACAGATACTAAAGGGAAGAGGTGGAGTTGCATCCTCTATTGTCTCTCACCCATTGATTGTAGATGTTAGTGGAGCATACCACAGTTAGTGACCAGGCTTTTGGGCTTCTCTTACTGCCAATGCTGAACAGTGAGCAAGACAGACTTATGGATCAGTTCTGGTCAAAGAACATGTTTCTTTGAGCTGTTTTACAGATAATGCAGGGGACATGCTACTGCCATAAAGTTTCCTTAGTTATTGAAAACTTATTCATACAATATAGGGTCTTCACTAACTCAAGAAGTGTATTATCTAAAACTTCCAATACTATTCAGCCCTGACATTTTAAAACAATAAGGTATGGTAAGCAGCTTCTTAGAAAAAGGTGGGATATTGCAAAATTTAAAACAAAAACGTAAGAAAAATACATTCCCCTACTTCTCTGTAATGTCACTGTAAATCTCTCTTGATTTGAGCTTACTTCTTGCTGCAGGGTGCACCAATCCTTTGACGCCCTCAAATAATCCTAGCTAGTGAGTCTAGCTAGAACCCTTACATGGAAATGTCCACAGAAAGAGGCTTGATGTAGTAGTCAGCCTGATATTTAATGTGTTAGCATATCATGAGTTGTCACAGTGATCAGTAATATGTTCAGACTAACACAGCTTCATTCGTGTTCTGTAAGAAAAGACAAAACTACATGCTTGTAAGATGCACAGATAACAGTAACTTGTGAAGATGTGATCATGTCCAGTAACAGAGAAATGATGTCAAATTTAGATACCTTTTAGAGAAGTTAGAAAAAAACTAAATCTTACAGAGACTGGCACACAATTTTAATCATGGCACTAATCAAGTTGTATATTATGTTAGAGATTTACTCACGTGATCAAGTTTTCTTCTAAACACACATCTTACAAGAACGGCTTTACAGACAGCAGCTAGTGTGTGGCGAACTGATGAGCAATTGGGAAATGTGTCTGCAGCTGTAAGTATTAGTCTTCATATTTTATGATACTTTTGGATTTATTTTTTCCTATGCTGCAGAAGGATGCAATCATGACCTTTCTGAAATTTCACATATATACCTAGACACATGCACAAAGGCTGAGGTACCAGCTTTGCCACTCTATCACTCCCTCAGCAAGACAAGACAACTGAGCAGTAAACTACTTAAAATTAAGACCCTCCCAGTCTCCTGTCTAGAGAACTGCACAAAAAAGTTTTCATTAGTGCTGGTACTTGGGCCATCCTGGCCTTGGGTCTTTCAAAAATTACATGAAACATTAAATCACTTGGCTAGAGAACAGGTTTTTGTCTTGGCTTCATATACATAAGAAACCACTCTGACAGGTGTAAATGAAAAAGTCTCACTCAGAATAGCCATCAGTCAAGACATTTTGCTTCAAGAACCACAAACACAGGTTCACAAGTTTGTTTGACCTGGTCAGTGCAAGGACTTGTGGAATTTATATACATGTTGTCCCCACTGGCTACTAATTAATCCAGAGCAGAAAGTCAGAAACGTCCAACATCAGTTTTTCAGAATCACCATTCTTTTAAATTTAAAATGTTTCATCTAACTTTTAAAAACTACTCCAAACAAATCATTATAAAAAGGGATATAAAAAATGCAATGAACACATATCTGGTATCCCTTAAAGCAAGAATATAGCTGAGTTATTCAGCAAAATCAGGAAAAAGTGTTATGTCAGGAGAAATAATACATCAAGGTAAGCAGGTAACAAATGCACACAAAAGGCTTGTGGGGAGTTACTTTTAATATAGGGGTTTTGTGTGCACTTTGAAGGAAGCAGTGCCACTTGTTAAAATGTACTCTTTGGGTTAGTCATATCTTAGGAGTTAATAGGGAATTAATCATCTGTACACAAGGGGAGAGTGGTTTGATCAATACCGAAAGTATAATCTTCACTAAGGCAACATATCCAAGAAGTACATCTTGAATAAAATTCCTTCATGCACTGACTCATTTTTCTTAAAACATGAAACCAATAAGCATTAGAATCTGTTTGGAGTGAGAGTGATCTCAGCAACACTTCTGACTTGTCTAACCAAAGTGTACCCATCTATACATCCACAGATATGCAATAAGCACATCTAATACATTATTAACACAGAGTAAAAATAATAATGGATCTAGAATTAATCTTTCATGAGCAATATGAAGGTCTGGTGTTGTGCCTATAAAAAAAAGTCTCAAAATCCGCATTTATCTAAATGAACAAGAAGATTTAGAGATTTCCTTCTCAAGCAAATATATTTCACTGTGAGAGTAAATACAGCAAATAGTACTGAATACTTATGATTTTTAGAGGATTAAATTAATTGAAGCATTCTAAGAAGCAAGTTATTAGATCTAAAAAGTATGATGCAAATTCAAATATTATTCAAACATTATCCTATTTGTTTTTTTCTTTTATTTTTAATAACTGGACAGTGCCTTAAGTTGGAGTAAAAGACTGGCAATAAGAACCACACTTTATTTAGTATATTCAAATGCTTTTTACAAATGCATAAGTAAGTTTCCCAAGTTAGTTATCCCAAGGGGATAACTATTCCCCAAGTTATCTATCCAGTAGGCAGAGAAGTTACCCCATTGATCTTGTTGCCCTAGGACATACAACTTGCTCTAATATACAGTATCACCCTCTGATGAACCTTCTGTATTCTGTAATTTCTGAGCAGGGAAAAAGAAAGAAGTCTAAATGTTGAAAGTTACTTAGAGGATCAGAAAGACAATAAAGCTGCAAGATTTTCAAGCTACTACCCTACCTTCATGCCTTGTGAAACTATTTTAACTGATACAGATTGCTTTGGTGGGACTGACTTAACACAGGCAGATGATTTGCACTGTATTTTTTCATAGAGTAAGTAGAGGAACAGAGATAACTAAGAAGAAGCCATAAAGTCAGTTTGGAAGTTCAGAGATTATATGCTTCTGCCTACTTCATCAAGACTGAAACACTATACTGCTTCCACAGAAGTAGATAGTGCTGCTTCTCCTATTTCAGAGGATGCATTTGGTATCTACTTGTTTTGTCATATCAATGATGTAGTTTAGAAATACTGCTGTATGAACATTTAATTAAAAATACATCTCTGTTACTACTTCTGTCTTTTTGATCTCCTGCAGTTCCCCTCCAAACCATTGCCACTTCTGCCAGACCTCGAGTTGACCACCAGCCAGCTAGTTTCAAACACTTGGAAATTCTGCTCTGGATTTCTATACAACTTAGTTCCCACACTCATTCTGATATTTATTAATCCTTGACACAAACTGTTTGTTACTAAAAATACTCAAACATTGTATGTGTAGGTACTAGTACAAAGACCTGGAAGCAAATAATTTGAAAATAATATAGGCACAAAATGGGCATGAAATTTGCCCATGCCTTGAGATGTTTAAGGAAAAAAAACAATAGGAAGCAGTCTTGGGAACTGAAATTAAAGTCTCTGATCCCTCACTGGGAAGAATTGCTCTGGGACAATTGTGGTTCTTGCCCCTGTCTGTTCACCCTGTCTTGTCCAAGGACAGGTAAAATGCTCATTTAGCAGCCACTAAAACAAGAAAGATTGCAGTCTCTGTCTTAAATAAAACAATTAAATTGTTAATTTAACTAAATGACCTGAATTGTAAATTGTGGTGATTTATCTGCTTCTATATTAACAGCTAAGACAAGGCAGGAAACTCTGAGAATAGGGTAGAGTGGACAACCAAATGAAGGAACCACTATGGATATCTGAAAAAGAAAGCTATTCATAGTCATGAATCAATGCCTTTAGGTAGTGGAGATGAAGACTTTGCCCTTACAACACCTCTGACAGCTCAGATTTGCTGTACAAAATGAGAGTTTTCCACCAGAGAAAAAGTAAGGATGTTCGAACTGTGTGTGGGGAGGGAAAAAAAAAAAAAAAGAAAAAAAAAAGACTATGACCAAGGTTTAATGAAGGTATACTTTTGGTAAAGTCTAATGGGTGGAAACAGGCTTGAAAACCAAATTGTAGTAAGTTCCAGTTTATCATTCCAGAGAAATACATGCATCAGAACCAAATTACTTCAGTGTCTTACTGTATGTTATTGAACTTTTTATTACATAATATTCATATGATGTTTGTGGTAGAGCTGTTTGGGAAATAGCTGAGATTTCAAAAAGAAACTCACAGTATTTGTAAAAACTAAGATTACTGCAAGTACACAAGCACTACTCCTTGAGTGGGTGATTTATTTGTTCCTGTGAGACAAATGCTGCTACACCATTTGTGCTTCTTCAAACATTTATATTAATGATTTAAACATTTACATTAATCACCATATACTAGTTATGTCATGGCTCACAGGCCTGGGAAGAACAGAACTTTATACACTAAAGAAGACTAGCAGCACCTCCCATTAACAGGGTGGGATTTTTTATTTGCAGTGGTATCAGGAGGCACCATGCCTGTACTGCATGGATATGTAAGGGCTATTTTAAGTGTGACAAGTTATAGAAAGAAGATGCACAAGCTACAGCAAGCAAAAGTAAAGCATAATGCTGAGATATGATTATATATTACACAGCATTATTTCTGGATGTTTGAAGATAGCTACGGTTTCACATGGTCTCAAAATCTTGAATGAAACTAGCTGAATAGGACCATGTTATTCTATTATGTAAGTACATAATAGAAAATTAAAAAGTAGAAAGTAAAAAATTAAATGGATGGAAATAAATAACAGTGGTCAAAATTATTTTGTTTTTAAACATTTAAGCTGCAACTAGTAATAAAGAGAAAAACTAAATGTCAGAAGATTATTGTCTTGGCAGTACTCCATCTAACAGTGTTTTCAAGCCCATGATCAGCTTCACTGTCTTGTGCTATGAAGAGTCTGGCTTACCATGCTGAAGTTAGTAAGTGCAGTAAGTTATGCAATGCCCTTACTGCTCCTGTTTTCTCAGCAAACAGATGATAAATAGCAATTATAATTCCCAGGTAACTCTGAGTATGTCTCTCTTTATATCTTCTATCCTCCATAAACTGATTTTGTACTTACAATAAAATTTTCAAGAAATCAGTCTGTCAACATAATATGGTCTTGTTATTTCAGTATCTTAGCTTCTAACCAGCCTTCCTGTTTCTTCCCTATTATTTTAGACGAAGACTGAGTTATGTAAGTAATGTCATCTTTATGCTTAATAATGTGATATATACACCCGGACTTAACCTCTACTGGGAGGTAAAATACACTTAAAATTCAAAATCAGTTTAGAAAACTACAGAAACTCCTACCTCTTAAAAAAATGTGACTCAAGTAATTTATCCATTGTCTTATAATGAAGGCAAGAATAAAAAAAAGTCAAAAGAGCTCTAATTGTTTCAATGTTTACTGTGAGCTACTCTTTCACATCTTCATGGCAAAAATAATTTACATGCAAATGCAGTCAGGTACAATGTAGCATTTAAAAATATAAAATTATGACAGGGCTCAACTTTCGTTTTGGCCTTATCAAGGGCAAGTGTCACTCAGAAGACAGAGGACTACAACAGGAGGAGAGAATGAAGAATTTCAATAACTGCCAGAAGCATGTGAACTGTAGGAGAGATCAGGGTCCTGACCAAGTGTACACTGTATATTAAAATCTCAGCATATTTGAGAATACTTAAGCCATGTCTCTCTTCTCCCCTTGAGGAGTAAACTAAATACCCTTTATGACTTGGAAGGATAGAAGTGTTGAAAAGTGTTCATTTACACTCCAAAAACATTCTTTCACTTTCTTTTTCCACCAACAAACTCAAAAAATTCTTTCATTCAACTACTTTTTTAAAACCTTTGAAGCTTGGCAATGAGGTCAATGCACTTAAGGAAAATACTAAAATATTAAATCTGCTGTTTCAAAGAGGGCCATTTCCATGCTGATATGAGTTTCTTTAAATGCAAGTCCCAAATTTGAGGAAAATGAGTCAACATCATTCACTCACAGAAACAAGTTGAGAGCGCCCCCCAATGCCACCATCACAAGCTTCTTAATTTATTTCAAACACAGCCTTTAATAAGACATCTCAAGATACCCCATTTTGAAAAATCTGTATGACTGAATATATGGAAGCTATGCCTTAAACATAATCAAAAGCCCACTCCAAAGACGTATGTTTGCATAATATAATATCTGGGTGGAATCACCCGCCTGAATTAAAACAAAGAAAACACCCACCTCCAATCTCCATTTAGTAATTGACTAGTATTTAATATCTCAGTTTAGGCTTGGGTCTGGTAGACATACCTGAATTTTCCTAAATGGTCCAGCTCCACATAACTTAGAAAAGTTACTTAGAACAATCTGCAGTTACAGACCTTGCAGTAAAACATCCTTCTTTAAGCACAGATGTTTAACCCTGAGTGTCCCTGAAGTGTACTAACTATCCCTCTGTCTGATAGCCTACAAGCCATCTTGTTCACCTTGTAGGCAAACACCTACAAGGTCATTCACCAGCCTTCCTCCCAAAGCTGTGCTAATGTGAAAAAAGAATTTAATACCAGTGATTCAGGACACTGATTCACTGAGAATGCATAACTTCATACCTTTTATCCAAAGACAGGATGTTGGGAAAGACTGAAATAGAACTTTGAGAATGGACTCAATGCTGCTTCTTTAAGCCAAATTCCCTGACTACCAGGTTGTACGATCAGGCATGCTTTTAGTTCATTCTTGTGGCCTAACCCATCATTGATTATCTTCTGCAGTGAAGAGAACTGAGCAGATGATCTAATCTCTGGGACTTTCTATAAAAAGAGAATGGCACAACGATGTTATCAGTGTTTGATTGCACTTTAAATGAAAGGTATAAGCCTTCATTTTCAAGAGCAAAACACAGATTGTATCTTTCAAGGGAAAGTTTCTGAGTCTTCCAGTCCTTTAAGCACTGAAAGCAGAATTTGTCATGCAACACTGTCATTAGCAATTCCTTATGACCCTTGATGGGTCATTTTTTTTTTTTTTGGCAAGCTGATTAGTCTTAATCTCCACCACCCCCTACACCCCCAAAATTGTACAGGGCCCCTGACAACAAGTTACTCATTCTTGGGGCCAGATACCTATAAATCTGGCATTGCAGCACCTGGTGTCTCATTCACACAGTAGGACAACAGAGCAATAACAGATCCATACTACTACCCAGCTATAAACTGACACACCTGTATGCTTAACACTTCTGAAAAGTTTTTAGTGGCTCACCTTAGTTCAATTCACCCATCTTCAGTCATCTGTGTCCAGAACTTACAAGTGATGCTTTCCAGAACTGTGCAAATCCTGAAACTAAGAAGCAGGAGTTTCTGTCTTTGTCCATTATTCCTGCATTATTTTACAGTATGAAATCAGAGCCTGACTTTATTAGATTCTGCCTTTTGCCTCCCATCCTTCCTTCAGAATGGGAGTGAGAGAGAGCAAGACAGTAATTAAAAACCCTTAGAATTCAGAAGCATAATATTTCCCTCAGATAACTTTATGAATTTAGGCTTTACCAAGCAGAAAAAATATACCTTGAAATACAGCCAATATTTATAATCTTAACTCATGTTCTAACTTAATCTTGCTTAAAGTCTCTAACTGCAGGTGTTTGGCTTTTTTTTTTTTTTCCCTCTCCATTTGAAGAAGTTATCTGGTATATGCTTGTTGCATCAGACTAACTTTGCTGAGCTACTGAGTTCCAGTACATACACACACACAAAAAAGTACAGTACCACCTCATAAAACACTTCCAAGCTTCATCATCTGAGTAAAGATATGACAAGGCTGTTTATCAGTAGGTAATAAGACAGATAATTTAACTGTACAAGCTCTAATTGGTCTAATTCACTAACTGACCTCTCACCACTTGATTCACTGGTACAATTGAGCTCTGATAAAGCCTTTAATTGTAAATTGCACACAGCTGTGAGCTGCTTCTCACGCTGGCACAAAAACACTATCATCGACTGTTTCATCTCTGCGACCTGCTAATTTGGAGCATATGTAACTGTTTTTAATGCTGAAGGCTTGACATACCACAAACAGCAGATGTTGCAGCTGCCCCTGAGACGCTTTATTTAATTCAATTACGTCTTTTGGAGATATGTAAAAAAGCTAGGCGAGATGAGAGAGGGCAGGAGAATGTTAAAAATGGAGCCCCTGGTTGAGGCCCAGGTGGCTCGATAGGCAAATGATTGGGTGAATGTCTAAATGATCTTTTTAATTGAGTAGACTGACGGCTAATCAGGGTCATGAAGTGTTATCACACTGATGAGCTGAGTGGAGCCCTGGGCTGCTCTGCAATTAATGCTGCTTTTGTGAAAGGAGAAAAAAGGAAGATAATGTATACCATCTGGCAATTGTTTATGATAAAAGCAGCAGTTTGCTACAAATTCAAGTTAAATGCTATTCATAACATTATTTCTTCTGCTGCTGTGGAGGGCAAGGACATAGAGCCCAGGCCTTTGTCTGACTTTCTCATTCTCTTTCAACAAGCAAAACATTCATTTGCTTCCACATGTGTTGTTATCAATTATTCGCCTGCTTGCTAATGTATGGCCCAAATGATGCTCTCTTTGAAATGCCATGAACAAGTCCAGCAATCTACGTTTTGGATGCTTCATGCAAAAGCATCTGATGAGGGAAAAACAAAGCTAGGGTCTCAACTTGTAGCTAAAAGCCAGAAAAAATAAGTCATTTGTTTTGTTGGTGGTGGGTCCCTGTCCTGTCCAGTTCCTCTCCTCCCCATTTCATTTTAAAGATCTTGCCTCTTTGGCAGACACATTTAAAAGTTCAAAAAAGAGCATGTTTTTGAGAAGGAGGGAGAAAACTGAAGGCTGTGAACAGCTATGCAGAGAGTTTCCTCTTGTCATCAGAATGCTCTTACAAAAGAGAAAACCAGTCAACTGATAAACCAGGGACATTCTTGGGACTTAACTCACTAGCAAGGTTTGCAGAAGTAGACAAATACTAATAGTAGCATAACACTGGGCTGAAAACTAGTATCTCTGTCAAGAATACTATTGTGCTATTAGGTAGAAGGGCATGACAAGAAAAAAAAAAAAAAAATTCCTGCCAACCCTTCTATAGGTTTTAAACCAGTTGCACACTGGAAATAATTCTGCTGGGGGCCTGCCTAAAAAGAATACCCAGCAGTTGAGTTAGAGAAAATTTAGCAATATGCGCTGTCACTTCTTATAAGCATCCAGAGACAGGAAGAAGAATCTAGTTGGTGCAGAATCTAGTTGGAGGCCTATAACTAACGGTGTTCCCCAGGGGCTGATACTGGGTCCAGTCTTGTTTAACGTCTTCATCAATGACCTGGATGTAGGGGTAGCATCCACCCTCAGCAAGTTTGCTGATGATACAAAGTTGGGAGGAGTGGCTGACACACCAGAAGTCTGTGCTGCCATTCAACAAGGCCCGGACACACTGGAGAGTTTGGCAGAAAGGTACCTGATGAGGTTCAACAAGAGCAAGTGCGGTCTTTCACCTGGGGAGGAATGACCACATGC
>NW_010330864.1:0-27441 GCF_000700745.2 Antrostomus carolinensis
CCCAGCCTGTATTTGTGTTTGTGTTTGTGCCTGGGGTTGCCAGGATATCCATAGCCTAAGTTTCTACTAGGAGATTGACTCTTAGCAGGGGTCCAAAGCAGGTCTTTACTAGGTCTCCTGGTACAAATTCCTCTATCTACCAGATTTCTGAAAATGTCCAGGCTGGGTACTGTTGGTGGCTTGTCTCAGAATGGACTAGCATCTGAAGCCCTTTCAGCAGTGGCCAAGGTCACCTTAGGGACACCACTTCTTCACAGTAACAATTCTTTACGTTTAAACGAACTAAAGTCTTTTAGCAACTGGAAGATTGTCTTTAGAGGTGGTACAAGTTGGTCAAAATTTACGTGTTTTATTTTGACATTTTTGAAATACTCTCACCTTTATCTTTCAAATGTATTTTATTTTTTCTTTTCTGAAAGCAACTACATTTTATAATTTGTAGGACAAAAGTGGAAAAAATTGGCTTAAATCACCTGAACATTAAGCAAAACATATTTTCCTTTTTAGTGTACCAAAACTGCATTTTTCCCAGATCATTTGGTTCAACCACTGGACCAAAATATCCATTATTCATGTAGCTCTACTCAGTTCTCCTAGTGTGTGGAGACACCCAAACCTGTAGAGATTCTGCAAATGCATGCAGAGCATCACACCAAGGAAAGATAAAGTATGTTTGGAGAAGAAGTAGAGACGCAGACCAGTATTCAACTATGAACTAAAAATTACAACTCTGGGCCCTGTGCGGAGAACACATCTGGCTATGCTGGAAAGAGGAAATCTGAGAATCGCCCCTGAAGACCTCGGTGAGGAAAACCTTGGCTCTTCGCCTTTCTGTGCTAATTGAACTGGGAAAGACTAGCTCCTGCATCCCATTTCTGTTCTCTTCTGCCTGAATTTTAAATAAAAATAGGTTAGAGGAACTTACTAATCAGGTTTCTGCTTCATTTTGTATCATATAAGATAGTACATGCCTTCCAAATCCCAGAGGCCCCACAGCTTTCCAGCCCTTTACTTGATCAATCCAATTTCATTAAGAGATATTTTTTTCTCTCCCCTTATTTGCATGCAGATACAGTGGCTTCCATTTTCATCAACTGTCAATGCAGGAACCTTCTGAAACTATCAGGCTCCTAGGTTCACCATTAATGAAAGAATATTCTCTAATTAGTAAAAAAATAAGTGCTGGAGTACAGTTCTGCATTCCTCTGCTGATTCTGCATCTGGTTTTCTGTGGACTTGGCTGCAAATAACACAACCTCTTTCTAGTTTCCAACCTGGAGAATACTTGCAAACTGCAAAAGACACCATGAGAGCTACTGCACTGCTTGTAAATAATAGCTTATTTTTTTTGCATGCCTTTTGAATCGCATTAAGATTGATGAGGGTACTGCAATATTTGGTTTTCTACATCAGTGGAGGACGTGGGGAAGCATAGGCACAAAAACTTCAAATGCAAGAACATTTGTGCAAATTTGAATTTTAAATTCACAAATTAAAATCTGGACCGTTCATCCTGTCACAGAAAAAAAGCAGAATGGACAATCACAACCTAGCACTGCTATTCCAATTTTAGATATTTTTGTAACTATTTAAATGTTGCTGGACATTGATATAAATAAATATTTCTAAAACTATCTGCTACATATACAGGACTAAATAGCGCACAGAAGCCACAATTCAGTCAGATATTTTGTAAAAGAAAAGAAGATTGGAGGATTTAGTATAAGACTTCTACTTCACTGTAAAAGCAAAGTCATTTTTCAGTCTCTCACACAAAACTCTCAAGGCATTAACTTCATTACAGCATAAACAGGATAAATTCAGCAGCGAAACTAGATTCAGGTTTAAGTCTATATATCAGTTTTATGTTTATATCAGTTTTAAGTCTATATCCCCACACCCAAAGTTAAATGGACACACAAATATCAGTGACTGGGCCTTAAGAAGCATGTCCATTTAGCAACAGCTGAAATCAATGCAGTAAGAGATAAGGGGAATGAAGGTGACACCATGTCTGCAGAAGTGCCAGAACTGAATAGATATTTTATTACATTCTGGACATTTTGTGTTTTCCTTCTCAAACACAGGCATCAAATACCCAAAAGTGCTTGGTCCACCAAAGCTGCTCAGCACTACGGCTCTAGCAACAGCACATGGAATATGTGAAGGCTCTGGTTTTCCAAAACCTTGCAACACACAAGGAAAAAAGAAAAAAAAAAAAGGAATTTCTGTCCCACATGATAAAAAAGGACTTTCAAAAATACGTTTTCAAGCAGCACTTTCAAAATAGAAGTAGCTTTATTTTGTGTAGTTACTGGATCCTTCCCATTTAGGCATTTCACACTGCCTGCTCTGCAAATTTGTAAATCCGTATGTTATCCTTAACAATGCTGGCCTGCCTATGGCATCACAGAAAATGTGACTGCAGGACGAGCTGGCTGCATGCTAGAGGAATAATACAGCAGCTGCAGTGCACAGTTACAGATGGTCCTGTGATGGGAGAACTGCTGCAGCTTACTCCCCTCTCCTGCTACTCAGAGAGGATAGGCACCATCAATTTTAAGTATCACACTCTAACATATGACCATTAAGAGCTAATAGAACTCCCCTATTATGCATAAACCACAAAGAATCCTTTTTTTTTTTAGTGATATTAATCAGAACAGTGGACTTTCTGAAGCTCACTCAACCTTGGTCCACCAGAAGAAATTATTTTGTACAACTTTCAACATTTTGGGAAAAGAAATCATAGAATCATAGAATGGTTTGGGTTGGAAGGGACCTTAAAGATCATCTAGTTCAAAGCCCCCTGCCATAAGCAGGGAAACCCCCCACTAGATCAGGTTGCTCAAAGCCCCATCCGTGTTATTATGTTATAAATATTTATATTATTAAGTGTTGTTATTCATATCAGTTCCCATGTATGTGGCAGAACTTGATCCTATGGTAATGTTACATAAAATCTGCTTAATTCCCAGTATACTGTGGTCTCTTTCCTTAGTCTAAGAAGTAGCACTTCCGTAGGCAACTGCCCTGATTACTGACTTCTGATTATAAACATAAAGATTTCATTTAGTGCCACTGAAATCCCAAAGGAAAAGTCTACTTTTAATCTTCCTGCAAAACTTCTGTTAACATTGGTTCACCTTCCACATTGCAGAAATGCTGATGAACAAGCAAACTAAGGTGAGGAAGATCTAGTTTATATTTCTTTTCTAGCCAAGTGCAATACACAGTCCTACAACTTGCCCGTAAGAGAGATCAATGTAGAACTGCTTCTCTGCGGACCCCTTTCCGTACAGCTACATCTCAGTTTTGTGCTGCATTTTAGGAGAACAATCACCAGATGGCAGCAGCACATAAACCACAAACTGCATTTCTAAAGGCCAGCACAAAGTAGTTTTTATTTATGTCCTCCTGCAAATTTTATTTTTCAAAGACATTATGGCAGAAATTAGATAAACTGTCCTATTAGAACAGTCACATTACTTGAAAGCAAATAATACACCCCCAAATGCACTAGACGCACCAAAAGGTCCTATTCCCCAACAAGTATAGCTAAGAAATTTGTCTATCCTTTGCTGCTTTTGAATTGAAGGGGAATTTCATGCCAAACATCTAACACAGTGTGACTGGGTGAAAAAATACATGAAAAAAAGCTCTACACAAAGCAATTGCTATCATTAATTATGCCCCACCATGCTGATTGGTGCTGTATGAATGGAAAAGAAAGGTCTGTGCTAACAAGGTGAACAAAACCTGGCTCCTCTGAGATATTTCCTTCTGCTTTTCAAAACCCAGTTACCCCAGGGCTCACCCAGTCTGCAGTGTTCTTCTCCCCATTGATTTCAGTACCACTGGCATACAAAGGACTTCAGGTACACATCCCTTGTTGTGGTGGTTTCACTGGGCTGGCAGCCAAACACAGCTGCTTGCTCACACTCCCCGCACCACAGGGGATAGGGAAGAGGATTGGGGGCAAGGGTGAGGAGACTTGTAGGTTAAGAACAATTTAATAATTAAAATAAAAGAAAACTTAAAATAATAGCGATATTAAAATAGTAATTATAATAAAAATAGCAATAAAATATGCAAATGAGCAATACTCAGTGCCACTGATCAACACTTGCTGATCAAGCCCATCCCTTTCGCAGATAATGATCCCAGAGGAGTGACAATCCCGAACCAAAACCGCAATCCCAGAAGAGCGAGAGCCTAAAGGAAAACCAGAGAGAGACGAAAGATGAAGAGCCCCTCATTAATATACTGACCATGACATTCCATGATATGGAATATCCCTTTGGCAGAGCTAAATGCCAATTTAGCTGATTCATTTAAATATTCCTCACGCCCTTAGATCTTGCACCTGTAGACTGACAAAACACAAAGTCCTTCAACTTCCAGTGACAAAAGTGAAAACATTGGTACGTTATCAGCGTTTCTCTGTTAGCAAATCCCAGGCTGAAACCAAAACCCAGTGCTATTCTAGCTACTAAAAAGAAATCCAGCTCTGTCCCAGCTCAAAACCAGGATGGGGGGAAGCTACACTCATTGTGAACAAGGGAGGAAAGCCCTGCAGCACCCACGACCTCACATGGGACACATGTACCCATATGCTGCACCCTGAGGAGGGGAGACAGGGCCAGGGGAGACAAAACATGGGGGGCACATGTGTCATGGCTACTGATATTTTGCTTCATCTCCACGTTCAACCTTGCTGTTCTTTACACAGTTATCTAGAGTGTCTGGCTGTCACAGCCATCGTTAGCAAGGACACGTGGGTGGCTCTGGGGGCAGTGGGAGCACACACACCATGCTTCATGTCCTCCCACGCAGCTGCCCATTCCTCGCAGAGCCCTGGGTGCCCACCTGCCCCTGGGAGGACATTAGCCTAGATGCTCTCCAGATATCAGCCATAAGCACTTGAGGGAACCAGGTCATGCAGCAATAAAGACCCAAACTGCGCTGGCCCAGAGCACGACAGAAATAGCTAGGTAACAAATCTACATCTATCTCATTCAGCTTCAGTCCTCCTCCAAAACACCCGAGGAACAAAGCAGTTTTGCATGAAGTTCCAGCCAAGTTTTTGGCTTAAGATTCAGCGTCTAGTACAGTTCTGTCTAGCACGCCGGTGGCACGGCACAGCCGGCAGGCAGAGCACAGCAGCCTGGAGCGCTGCCCAGGTTGCAAAACCAGTCTGAAAAGTGGGGTGAGAGGTGCACTGCCAGTTCCCCTGGGCTCTGCCTAGACAGCCACGGGTATCTACACTAGATGCTAGCCTGCTTGAAAGCTGCTGCACTTATTTCCTGATTTAAAAAAAGCTTCGGTACATCTGCCGTGTGCTACAGTCCGCGCAGCAACAGCAGGTATAAATATACTCCTTTGTGAAATGCCTGGGGCTGGTGGGTGGGTTGGCTCTCTCTTTCACTCTCTCTTCTACTCTCTCTTCCACATTACAGGTTGTCCTGAACTCCTGTCTAGAAGGAAGCTTTGGAGAAGAACTGAATTAGCTGATAATAATCTGTTAAGCTACCCAATAAAGGAAAATGAAAGCATTTAAATTCTTTTTTCCAATGTTCATTTCCCCTCCTCCCTACCCAAATTGAAGATTAATATGGGCAAGGGAAGCAGCACGTTCTCTACCTTGTACCTCACTGAAAAGGATGTCATTTCCTGCACTAGTGAACCACCCTGTGCTTGTCTAGAGAACTGACATATGGGCTTTGGTGACAGGGGTTTGCCACCCAGAAGTCTCCACCTTTGCCCTTTTCAAGGATATCCCCAGAACAATTTGGTCCATAATTCTGTAAACTCCCTTTAATAGGTTGGTTGGAGCTACAGAAAGTATTTAAAATAGCTGGGGACAAAGGTCATGGCAGGTTGGGTGATACAGATGGACATTGTGGATCTCCAATGCTGTTGCTGAGGGCAATGGATGGACATACCCGTGACAACTGTCATGCTCAGGAGCAAGGCGGCTGCCTTCCCTGCTAGTCAGAGCTTCCCATCATCTCCTGCCTGTCCTACACAAGAACACACTGCCCTAGAAATGATAAAAGTATAAATGAGTAACCTAAGAACTGAATTTGACAGGAAAAGAGAGAACACTGTAGGCAGTTCTCTGTGATAAATGGTGTTTCTGCAGTCTGGGAGGTTAGGAGTAGTGATGAATCTAGACAAAACCTGAAGCTGCAGTCATTTTGACAATGGTCTTTTATCTTCCCTCAGCTGATGAAACAGCTTCAAATTTTGCCAGGTCCTCCTCCTACTTTTCCTTGAGAGTCAGTATCACTTCCATCTTATTTCAACTGAGCTTCAGCCAACTGTCATTAATTCAGATTCGTACCGCTGCCAAATGTCGGGAGAGACGGGTGATGGTTGTGTCTGCTTCTGATGAAAATGAGAGGTAGAGCTGAATGTCATCAGCCTACACTGTAGATCACGCTACATCACAACTTCTCCCAGTAGCAGCTGCACAGAAACAATGAATAAAAAATAAGCGATCGCAGGGAGCCTCATAGGGCTCTCTGCAACTGAAAGCACCTCACAAAACAGAGGATGACTTCCAGCAACTATTACAGAAATCTTTGAGAAAAAATAAGTGAAAAACCCTCTGGTTTTGCTAAGTTCTGCAACTTCTGCCTGGTCAGCAGAGACCAAAGCAATTGGGAGGTCAGTATAGGTATCTGGCTTTTGGGTGTTACTTTGTAGAGATCAACAGTCAATTATAATAGCTCTATTTCCATGGCAATAGCCATTCAACTGTGCACAGGAGGTCTAAGAGTATCAAGCTTAGTAAGCTCACCTCTCTTGTCAGGGATGCTTTCCCGAGGAGGAACACTAAGTATCAGCCAGTAGTTGACGAGTATGTAGGAGATCTATGGAATAGGAATCATGTTTCTCATCCATAAAGAAACTGGAGTTCTCTAGAATATGAAAATATACCCAGGATAATACCAAAGGTCCCCTTCTCACAGGTCTCACTGACAGTGAGGGGGACCAACACTTTCATAGCAGTCATGGCAAAGCAATGCGGTGCCATCAGAAAAAGTATGTAAAGTCTCACAAAACTGCCTCAAAGCCTGAGCTGGACATGGGGTTGGGATTTTGAATTTTGCAGCAAGGTTCCAAGGGTCAGGCTGTCAATTGGAACAATTAGGATAGCAACATGGAGGCCCATGACTGCACAGGTAAGGCTCTGATCCTCCTATGCTCTGTTGAGTGTGTGGGAAGAAAGGGCAGAGGAGGAATTACTAGGAAAGACCTTTCAAGATCTCAGCATAACTAGATTTCATTTCAGAAGTTTCCTTGCTTAAAAGGCTATCGCTGTTAAGCTAAACTGATCTCTCTTAAGTATTTGGTTGTCCTCCTGGATACCTAAGGTATTTTATGATTTTTTTTCCTCCCCCTAAGGTTTAAACAACAGCAGGTTTTATAACTTTCACTGGGTTGTCTGCCTTAAGTATGTGGTGTATGCATATACATTGTCACTAGGATGAATCAGCCTGCTGCAGTGGGTCCCAAAATACGACACACACATGCAATGAAATGTTATAAATATGCAACGACTTCTAGGAATATACTCACTGAACATCACACAACTCCCCAAAGCTCCTGGGCTGGCTGCTTAGACCCGAGGACCATGAACAGTGTGTCCTGACACTACTGATGGATGGCACAACCTCCCAGAAGCTACTTCAAAAGTCTGACAGACTTCCTTTCATTGCTGCCCATCCAGTTTCTGTGCTGTTGAACATGGTGTCACCACGTCCTGGGTCTCCATCTTTATAGCCATTGCTGAACTTAGACATATGCATGTAGGTGAGATACATTAAGGACTGTGGCAAAGTGAAGCAGCCAGTGTATTCTCAAGAGGTGCAGAAGTAAATGGTCATTCTAGGAGGACTTATCTGAGGGAACCAGACAACTCAGGGTGTTTCTGGACAAGGAAAAGATACAGAAAGGTTTGAAGACTCATCATTTCACAACTTTGCATTTCACTTTGCTCTTGTTTGTGTCTGTGTCTTTCTGGGACCACAGGGCTTTTCCTCCAGAGTTCTCCAGGTTACAAAACGCATTAAAATGATACAGCTTCCTCTTATTCACACTTACAGGTCCTTTGTATAAGAAATGGAAAAAAATAAGGCGGTCTTGATATGGTTCATGTGCAGAAGATGGGAAAAATATGGGCTGAGGCATCATGAAACTAATGGAGGCAACCCAAAGTGGTTAAAGAAGGCAGATGTCTCCTTTGTGCCAGGTCACCTGCAGAAGATAAAACTGCTGTAAAGAGGGACCTATCTATTGTGGATCTATTATTCATCATGTTTTATGAAGGGAGAACTCATCTTTGGAGACTGTATGTGATCATTAAGCAATGACAATGTTTAACATAAATGCCAGGCAGTATCAACACAAGAGTAGTTGTAGGAAATCTTAAAATTCAGCTCCTGCTTTTGATTGCAGCTTTAGCAAGTCTTCCCTTTGGCCATCTCTTTGCCTTTCCCTTTCCTTTAATCTGTACTTAAAACTAAAAGTCACTGTGTTATATGTGAAGAAAAACAGCATTATGTAGGCACTACAGCAAATAAGAAATATGAAATAGCTCTTCCGTTCTTTATACTGAAGGAAGAAGGGAAAGGTACACGGAAAATCCTATACTCTTTGAAGCATAGAAAAAATGTGTGCCTTTTCTTCTTGCACTTTTGAAGACATTGCTCCTTCAGTTGCAAGCAGACATTACAATGGATAATGGATAATCAACAGGATTCACATTCTTGGCACTCAGTCAACTAAAAGAAATACCAATTGCATTCTGCGACTATTCCCATGGTGCCAAAGCATCAGAGGAGTTGGTGAGTAGGAGGACTGAAGGTGTGATAATTGAAAGAATTGCTACTTGGTAAGTCAGAGGAGCTAACGTGTTAGCTCAGCGTGCGGGGAAGCTAGGACGTTCCCAGATGCCGCAAAAATACTGGGTGTACGCGATCTCTGGCACCACTCGTTGGGACAAGATGAATCGCAAGCTCTTCGGTAGCGAGCTACCATGTCACAGTGAGCCAGATGGAGGTGGTTACTTCCCTGATTGATTGCCTCATGGGCTACCAAGGGTTTTTCCAGCAGGCTAATGCCTTTCTGTTGGCACTCAAGCACCCGGGAGCAGTGTGTCCGCTCGGGTCAGCACTGTGCAGGAATTTCTGCCTTTCGGTTGCGTGGCCGCCCTGCAGAGGGAGAGCGAAGTAAATAAGGAGCAAAGGGGAGCAGGTGACTACAACACGCACCGAAATAACCCAACTTCCGACGTCTCCCTAATAGATGTGGCTGCTAATGAATTTTCAGGCGCGTGCTGAGCTAACGGGGGTGCGCAAAGTTGAAACATCATTTAGTTAAACCCCGTGCTTTACCGAGGCTAATTGAAAAAGGAAGGAGCAGCAGGGGTGAGGGGGGAGAACAAGGCGGAAGAGGGGGCGGAGGGGGGAGAACAGCTCTATTTTTCAAGCGCTGAATATGAAATCCCTGCAACAGATGAGTTTACATGCAAGCCTGCACTTCATCAGGGCAAAGATACAGTGAGTGGAGTCAAGTAATTTTCCTCTGCACACAGCATCCTCAGCCCCTTACCCTGCCCAGCCAGCTTTCTCAACTGTGAGCTTTAGAATATAAACAGCCAATAAGTAAGGACAATAACTGTAGTTCCAAAAATGCCTGTCATGCATTTGCTGGGTCCTAATACAGGACAGTGAATAAAGCTTCATTACAGAACAATGGAGTTAGCTGCCAGAGCCTACAGATTTGAATAAACAACAAATAAGCAACATCTGCTCCAGCATATGTGTATGGTAAAAAAAAAGTCACAAAATAAAAGAATTTGTAAATGCCAAAAGCAACACTAAACTGCCAGTGCTACTGTAGAGTGAATTTTTAATTGCACATGCATACAGGCAGGCTGTGGGTATTAGTCTCACATATGTCTGGTTGCTGCCAACCTGGGAGTATAGATGAATTTAATTAAATAAGGATTATCCCTTCTCCCCAGTACAATTACTTATTTATAACAATGATAAAATTGCCTAATAAAAAAGATTGTAATATTTTTTAAAACAGAGCTAGAAAACACTCTGCTTTCACTGTAAGTCATTCAGGGATGTTTGGGGGCTTTGAGCGTCTTTTAAAATTAAGTCTCAGCATTCTGCCAAGAGAGAGGGAAAAAAAACCTTATCATAAAGCCTACTGCAGTTAAACAGCCAGAATCTACATTATGGAGAAATATAAAGAAGACACACAGCAGCCAGGGAATTGGCTTTCATGGGGAGTGCAGAAAATTAAGCAATTGGACTAAAATTGAGGCCAGGCTAGAGAGCCAAGGGAAAATACCACTGGGACAAGTACTTCCATAAGTCACCAGTCTCTAATATGCTCCATCTAGGCAAAGCAGTCTGTTCCTATCTATCTCTATTTCTTCTCATGGTGGTCACCTCGCACTTCCCCTCTCAGGTGAGCTCCCATTTCAGCAGGGTCATGTCAGGTTCTCACATCTTCATCATCACTCACACCCTTTCCAACAGGGCCCACATCTAAATGAGGGTAAGCCCCTCATCAGGCACTGCATGAGCCTTGAAAAATAGGCAGCTTGTGCCCCAGGGAATTTGGAGGCTGAATCTAAATTCAGGCATTCTCTCCTAGGACCTCAGGTTTACCTTCTGTAGGCTCCTGATGGATTCTATTGTCCACTCGCTCCTACTTTGAGGACCCCTGCTCACGGGTCTGAGCTACATTCTGCTGAATTTGGTAGGAACCTTCTTAAGAGCTAGGTAGTATTCACTACTGACAATATTAATGTTCATAATCAGCAATTTTTAGACTGTTTCCATGATGCACAGAAAGTGGAAGTCGCAAGAAAATCCCATGGGTATGGAGAGATATGCCATTTAAGAACAGTGGGAAAAAGAGAAAGGATATGAAAAAAGCTGTTAAAAAGAAGACAGAAATCTCCACTTTAAATTTAGGCCAAGCATCATGACACTAAAACAACAGAGAGAGATTCCAGTGTTTAAACAAAACTCTAAAATAATATTATGATTCTCCAAAGACATAAATCTTATATAAGTGTATTTACTTGTATGATTTTGATTGATCACTTAACTGGATGACAGCAAAACCAGGACACAGTCTTACCAGAATTAAAACCAAATAATTACTTTCTGCATTTTTTGTCATGAAATTACTACTAAACACATACTTATTCCTGTGTCTTAAAAGAGTATTCAGGACATGCAGTTATTTTTTTGCCCTTACGTTGTATTTGATATACCTATAGAGTCTCCTAAATCCTTTTACTAATGCCCTTCATCATTAAATAGCACAGTCATTTTTTAGAGATGGATGAAGAAAGGAAAAAACCATTTGTGGGTATGTAACTACATTTTGAATTTTTTCCCCACTGGGCTATGTCCACATTGTTGTTTTTTTTTTTAATTTCTCACTGAATGTTTGTCCAAATGGTGTTTTTCACTACACCAGCCCTGGGGAATTGCTGTTCTTTGTACAGATACTGCTATGAGCAAGACTACTGGTATGGGGTCTCATCTTTGTTCATGAAGATCAAGACATCTATTAGAAAACAAAATCAAAGTAACCTCATGTAACTCAGGTGACAAATCATACAGTGTGAATAGAAAGAAGAACCTGACATTAAATCCCAAAAGTCACCAGAGCCACGCAATAACAGATTGGACACACACAACCCTGCCAGGAGATGTGGCAAGAGCAATTGAATACCACAGGTATGCAATCTATTACACAGTTAAAAAAAAAAAAAACCAAACAAACAACCTAGCAGAACTGCAAATGTAGGCTTGCAGATAATTTGAAAACAAAAATAAACCCTCCAGAACTGAGGAATTCATGCTATACTCAATTGCATTTACTCAGCTTTAGCATTTACAGAGAAAATCCCTCACACTTTGATGAAAGCACTGGCCTCACTGAAGTCACCTTCAGCAGGCTCATGATTTCACTCCCACAGATCCAGCCGTCTCTCCAGCCACTGGCATGTGTGAATGACCAGCACCAGTGTGTATCTGAATTAGTTTTTAGTTACCTGTGTTTGAACTTGAGTTGCTTAAATTATTTATGCTGACTCCCCAAAAGTGATATAATGTAGCCCTCAAAAGGTGAGGGCTCACCAAACTTTGACCTTTGTCCCTTGCCATCTACTTCTTGCTGCTTATTAGTTCTTTCATGTTAAATTTCTGTCCCATTTTAAAAAAACCAACAACTGCCAGTCCTGCCTTAAGCACTGGTTGGAAAGGGTCACTAGAGAGCATGGCCAAGTGCTCCCTGCTCTGGAGGCTGAACAGCCTTTCCTCCAACATGACCACACCCACCAGAAAGTGCTTCTCAAGATCTAAACTCAGATTGCCCCAAACGACAACGTAACATCTGGTCTAACAGCTTTGCATTTAATCCTTTCATAGACTCCTCAAATAACTTACTTTCTAACACAGAATTTGAAGCTGTGTCAGCTCATGTGGTGTTTGTCTGTGTGATATAGGAGGCTCATATGATGGGCCACGTTGCCACCAGAGCATCCTGGTTGCACAGTCCTGGTTGAGTTGCATACAGAGTGGCCACAGAGCCACTGTCTCGAGTCTCCTGGTTGATTTGACTCCTAGGGATCTGCGAGTTGGTGGATAAGGGGTTGTCTGAGTCTGACAAATAGCAGGAGCAAAGCTTTGGTGTCACTTAGAAGAGTAGAAAGGTCTGCTTAAAGCACTAGACAGGGACCCCAAACATGCTGAGCTGTGCATGCAAGGTACCTTCTTCATGGGCAATAATTGTGTCTCCCTGGCAAGCTGTGTATAATTTACATTCCTGTGATTTATCAAGTCTTATCATCTAGACTGCCGTGTCTAGAATAATGCATCCTAATTCCAGAGGTAATGGGAGCAGAGAGGGAAAACATCCTTAAAGCTTAGGATAAGCTTTAGAAGCAGCTACATAGGAACAGTGTTTTAAAAACTGGCACGTTGTCTGTTTTTTAACACTCACCTGAAATGGTGTCAGGAGCATTTACACATGGAGTTTCATCCTCAAAACTCTGAATCTGAAAAGGAAGAAAGGAGGAAAAATTCTTATTGATGGTAATGATTATGAGTGTGCACCTTATTCTGAGAGGGGGTAGGAGCAAAAATGAAAAAAAATTCTGGGCATTTACAAGTGAAAACATAAAATCTTCCAGATGGTTCCCTTTTGGTTGTCTCCTTTTTAAAATATTTGCTCTTGTCACAAACCAGGCTCTAGATGCAGAACCTTTCCAAGCCTTGCTCAAAGTAATCAATACACTGAGTTTCCTAACCTGTAAATACATTAATATTGTTTGAACAGCCTCAGAGAAATGTCCCTTGTGAAAAAAAAAATGTGAGTTAGTAGAAGAAACCCAAGGAAATGTAACCATACAGAGGCAAATTCCTGCCAAGGAGTGCATATAAGGTCAGAACTCTTTTTTCCTTTAGGAATGAAGACCTGTTTGACTTTTTCATAATACCAAGGGGAACATCATGCCATGATGCTGCATAAACTCCTTCAGGAAAAACAACTTTGCAGAAAAGGGGATCTATTAGACCAAAGTAACACATGAACATGCATATTGGGTGTATCATCCATGCGGTCTGTAGCTCAAGAGATCTCTAAGCCCCTCATTGTCAAAGGCTAGAAGAATGCAAGAGAAAGATTGTTCTATGTGTGACTCTAACTCTGTTCCCCATACATCTGCTACTGGTCATTGCCAGACTAACCATTTAGGTGGCCTGATGATTTCATCCAGTACATGATTCTTACAACCTGAATTTAATGATGTGGTAGAGAATATTCAGAAGTTAAACAATATACACCCCATCTAATTTGAACATACAGTATTCACCAAATTGTCTTAGATATCCAACTGGCGAGTTTATGATCATCTGCATTTACTGCTCTGTCAATGTCCTCACTTTTGTGTGAGCTTCTAGTCACAGAGCTGCAAGTCCAGCATGCTAAGTGCTTTACAAAGACATTTGGGCTGCTTTGGGACTATAAATTTACTGTATTGGAGATCTCCAAAAGACACTCTCTCCCCCACTGACGCTGATAACCTTGTCCATGCTCCAATTCTTGAGTCAGCTCTGCCAACACAAGGGCTGCACCAAACCTTTCACAGAAAAAATACACCTTTGGAAGGACTTGAAAAGACAAATAACCTTTCCTTGAGATGAGTGCCACCACCTTAACCTGACCTTTTCTAATGCTTTAAAAACTGGAAAACTTTATTAAGCCTCCCACCTTTTCCAGCCACTTGCTGCTTCTTCCCTCTCTCCCTTTCTCTTTCTCATTCTTCTTAAGTTTTCAGGGAGCTGCCAACCACCCCATATCTCCTCCTTTCTTTTATTCTTACAGCAGACACTACTTTTTAGACTCCTTCCTTTTATCCTCATTCTTGAAGGATGGCTGGAAAGGGAAGAGTATTCCTGTCACATCCCAGTGGAGTCTGTATGACTGGAGAGTATCCTACCTTAGCCCTTATTCTGCAGTAGTACAGACAGAAAAACTGCTGCTCACACAACTTCTCTAGATGTAAGAAAGGGACTGGCAAGTGTCCTGGTCTCTGCTACTTCATGTTGAACCCCCACTGACAACCCACTGTTGCTAAAACATACAGATAGCTGAGTATTGTGGACTTTGCAGACTTGATATGAGAACAAGCTGCTGTTCCCAGTTATTCATGTTTTAGGATGCTCAACTTCCAGAGCGATAAAACATTTCAAACATTGCTATAAAACCAAGACTAATTTTGTGATGCAACTTTCTGAAAGAGCACACCAGAAAATGAGTTTAGGGGGGAAAAAAAATATAGTAAAAAAACCCAACCCTGGTTAATGACTGAATCTGTAAAAATATCCTTTACCATATGTATTAGTGTTCCTGCAACTTCCTTCTATAAAAAAACCCAAACTTAGTGCTGCATAAAACACTTCAACATCTTACACTGTCACAGTGGCTGAATGAATCCTACTTCAGTAACTTCAGTGCCAACTTCTTTGACAGTATCCTAACATAAAGACAATTTAAAATAATCAAAACCCCAATGAGTAGTGTAAATCCTACTGTTTTTCCCCATAATGTTGTCACATAGTGTTTGAAGTAATTTACTCTAGTTTCCATCCTGAAGAAGAGAATCCGAAGCTATACCATAAAATAAAATACAAAAATCCACCTCACCTCTTCCATTTCAAATGAGTCTGGCAGCTTGCAGTTTAGGTCAGCCACTTTTTTGAGTGTGTGCACCACGTGCAAAGGTGGCTCCTTTTGCGGTCCATCGTTGGCAGGCACCTCACAGGCAGGAGAAAGGAGGAGCTGTTTTGCAGCTAGGTGCGATGAAGCCCAGGTTTTCTCCCATGGAGTCAGTGGACATTGGGATGTGGGATATGCCAAGGCACCTTTGTCTCTGGATGTTTGCTCCTGGGTCAGGCAGCCCAATGTAACACATGCAGAAAAGCCCACCTGGACTCTTCCCCTCTCAGCAATGTCTGCACAAGAATGACGTGGCTCAACCTTGCCAGGCAAATTGGCTTCCCCAGGTGCCAGCGAGCCCTGTTTTAGCAGCCTTGTCTGCTGAGAAGCCCTTTTCAGGAGCTGACCTATTCTTCTACGCTTTGTTCGTGTGACCACCCGTCTGCTTTTCACAGCATCCAAGAGGCTGGTTTCATCCCCACCACTGTCTTGTGCTTTAGTCTGTTGGATGTTGACATCAGTCAGCAAAGACGAGAGGGCACTGGTTACATGGTCAAGTACTTCCAGCTGTCGAAAACGTTCTCAGGTTTGGCAGAATGGAAGGCAATATGGTTATTAAAAATATAATTTCAAATAATCAGGTACAATGATTATTCAAACTTGTAATTGCCGAGTAACGTACTAAGTATCTCATTTCAAAATGGCTAAATTTTTCCACTTGCTTCCAGAGGATCCATTCAGGCTGCATCCAGATGTCATTGTGTAGTTCTTTAAATTAGGCAAACATGCAACACTGAATTAATTGAGTCAAGTGCAGCTGAATACTCCTCTGTGTGAATAAAGGTTACAGAACCCAGCCGGAAATTCTCTGGTTGTCTGGGCCAGACTTGGATGCCATTTTTGAGGACTTATTAAAATTCACGTGAATAAAGTTATTAGAAGCTGATCTCAAATGTTTACAGCTGGCAGCTATCCAGGTTAACTGCAAAATGCATATAGCCATTAACTGATAAAAACTGACCACAGACTCTATATTCTCATTTTCATAGCAGCACAAAACAAAACACCTATCCCCTAGAAACGCATAGCTGATGTTGTATAAAGGTTCCCAGATTTTTTTTCATTGTACTAACCTCCTGTAATTTCTAGGTAATTTTTTCCATGGCATAATATCTAAAGAGGAGCAGATAATGTTTTCTCAAAGGGATCCTGGAGATTTCCATCACTACAACACTACGAAGTTATTTATACAAAGAAACGTAACACATTTTCTTGCACGTTGTGTCTGTACCTATCCTGAGGCAATGAGTATGTCATCAGGACTCCTCCTTCCTTGAGAGATTCATTGAGGAGAGTAGATGGCAAAATGCTAACTTTCTTGGCTGCCATTTCTCTTAGAGAGCAGCCAAATTTACTGCATGCAGGCTGTTGGTAATGCTGCTTCTCTGGCAATTAGACACAGGGATATTTAACATGGATTTGAGTTGGTCCTTTGCGTTGGGCACCAATACCATAACATATAATTCCTGATAGTTACTATATCTTAAGAATACTCCTCTTTTTCTTTGCCCCAGACATTGCCTGATTTTTAACACTGGAGAAAACATTGCCATTGCTGTCACTTTTTAAGACACGATCAAAGGTTTCACCTGGTGTTGTTTAAAGGAATTATCTGATCTATCAGTACACACATTACACAGTGTTGTATAGTTTCCATTTGCATAAGTTTGGGGTGTCAGAGTAAATAATTTTTGGTTTTTTACATCCGCTGTGCTACCACATGCTCTCCATGTAAAGTGCTTTTTATCCTCAGTATTTCATCTGGCTCCCAGTACATCAAGCCATAAAAATGCCAAGTGCTAATCTTTGATTGACAATGACACAGCAGTTCGGTCCTTCTTTTTGATTTGAACAAGTACCAAACTTGCTGCAGTTCAAAATAATTTTTACACGCTGCTTAGCTTTTGTAAATTATTTCAAAGAGCTTGGGACACCTAAAGAACAAATCAAACAACAAGAGAAATCATAAATTACCAACACAAAAAACCCCCCTCACTCATGTGCAACGTAATAAATACACAGGTTTATGAAGAAATTATGTCAAGGACAGGATTGCTTCATTTCTCTCCAGACAAGGAGTTCCTTCAGGTTCTAGGGGTGCTCCCCATAGATTGTGCCCCAAATAGGCAAGAGGCTGTTAAGATCTCTTTAGTCCCTGCAGCCTGCTGCAAAATACATCTGTAACACAGATGAGATATTAAAGGACATAAACATGGATTCATTTTCACTAGAAACTTCAGCCGAAACAGCAAAAAGCCATGCTGTAAACAAGATCAATGATTCTTCCATAGAATCTGTATCTTTTATAGGTCTTCTAATGACTTTATGATCAACCATTTTATAACTTAGGGTGGGAAGCTCACAGTTTTGTTCATCCTTCCTTAAATCTGATATTACATAGACTGACATAGTTATCTACATGAGAGATTTGGAAAGTCTTCAGGAGGCCCACAGTGAAATGAAGGAACATAGAACATTTCCAGAGCCAGCGAGAAATTTTCAATCAACATCTTTTTTTCACAGCAAATGGCAGAATTTGGAAAAAAATCAAAATTTTCAGTGGGAAAATCAAGACATCTGAAATGACTCAGTTTTTCTCAGGAAAAATAAAAATGAACTATCAGCATTGTCTACTTTGTCACATATTAAAATATTTTACTTTTTTTAGACTGTTTCAACTTGAGTCTTGGCAATACTGCTTTTGCTTGAATCAAAGCTGTGCTTCAGAAGATGCATTTAGCAATTTACATTTAATTTCTCTTCTAGGGGTGGATTTACTGGCTGAGTTATATCTTCTCCCTCCTAGCTGACCTGTGAGGGTCACAGGACAACCATGTATCATGGGAAATGATGTCTACCTAATACACTCAACTCACAGAAGAGAGTGAGACTTGACCTACAGCTCCAGTGAGGGGCATGCAAAAGCTGAGAGAGACAGAAATGAGCATGAAAAATTCACAGAAACAAGACACCCAAAGTAGATTTAGATGTGGCAGTATGGAAAAGTGGTACTGAGATGTGATGGAGGGTTTTTTATTACTATTATTGTTAACTGTTAGATTGAAACATTTCAACATTTCTGAACTAAGGTGTTCAAAAAACTTGACATTTTCAAAGAATTTGGGGATCAACATATTCAGAAATATAATTACTTTTCACTTCTGATTGTCAGGTGACTTTATATTTTTAGTGAGGAAGTCAAATATCACTTCTAATGAGGTCAGTAAAATATTCGCCCCTGGCGAATGATGGGGACAAGCTTTTCTTTTGGATCTGGCTGTGAAGCTGAAAGGATGATGGACATTTTTGAAAATACACCTTATTTTTGTGAACTGAACCTTCTGAAAACTCCCTCTGAAATTGCTGGGGAACCAGCACCAAGAAAGGAGATAATTAACAAATAACTCTACAAGAATCCACAAGCATTTGAAAAGGTCAGATCAGCAATGAAGCAGGCCTAGAAAACTATTTTCATCTCAAGTAGGGAAGAGCCAAACAGGAAGAAGAAATAACTGCACTAGGAAATGAATGAAATATAAAAGTGGGCAGAGATCACTCTGCTGTGGAAGTCCTTGATCTCTCTCACTTCCTTCTCATTTTTTTTTTTCCTCCAGGTTTGTGGTCTTCCATATTGTACCTATAATCCTTCTCCTTATCTCTCACTTTCTCAGAGTAACACATGTCATACTAAATCAATTAACTTTCTGTGCTGATTCAGAGAATAGGAGAAAGTGAACTGACAATGAGGTAACCTCTCAGGCATTTGCTAACTCAGATTGAACAATTTCTTCCTTTTCTGTGGCTAGAGACAAATGAGAGGGATTCAGACTCTATTTGCATTGAAATGGTTCAGTAATAATAAACCAAACAGGATTACAATAACTGAATTCATCCAGTACGTCTCTGGGAACAGTGGGTTCAATACAGTCTTGAAATCTCTGGAGGTGGTGCGTGGTTTGCCTCATTTAGGCACTTTCATTTTAACATCCTGATGAAGTGGTCCTCTGACAGAAGAGATTCTGGGGCTCCCTAAATTGTTCATGGAGAGGTAAATGCCATGGAACATATCTAGACCTGAACCTTCTATTGATTTACAGAGAAGGGTCTTTTTCTGGGGGCCTTCAAAGGCCCTATTCTCTTCATTGTCATTACACGGAATGTAGGCTTCTGCTTTAGAAGAGCAGGCTCACTGGGTACCTGAAAATTTGGGTGCAGTGTTAGCACTGAAGGCAGACAGATTAGGTCCAGCTCTCCTATGGAGCTCTCCATCTCGTAAAATGCAACCCATTTTCAAATCTAATAAATACGATTTTGCCCCTTCTCCTTCTTGCCAGACCTCACTGCAAATTCATTAGACAACCTAAGGCTGGGAAGATTGGAAAAAAAGAGTTTGCAAACAGTTGCATTTGAGAATATTCCTCAGGAGTTTGTACACTAAACCTGATGATACCATTCCAAAAGAACATAGCCTCCTGCTTGAACAATGTGACACTGAAAGATAGTTACATATCTGCAAGGCCTAGTCAAGTTTGTAGTAGAAGACAAGTATTAGCTAGGCTAAAATAGGTAACTGGGAATTTTGGGGCACCACATCTTTGAAATAGGGCAGATAAAGTAGTGATGCTAGAGTAAACCAGTTTTGTGGAGACAGAAGTGTTGTAAACAGGCCAGAAGATGTGTATGTGCAAAAGAGAAGTTCAACTAAAGGACACAGTGAGAAAAGTTTCAACGACCACCAGAAGACCCACAAAGACCACCAAGAGACTCCAGTGCGCATGTGAAAAAAGGGTATTTACATAGATTAATGTGTTCCCGGAAATATAATGAATATGTTAATAATTTCTTGGAAAAGTAATGAATATGCATGTTTTGATAGTATAAAGCTTTTGTAGAGAGACAAGTCGGTATGCAAAATAGGTGGAGCGATCCCCTTTGCCTCCAGCGCCGCAATAAAGAATGCCTGCTTCTTAAGACTACATTGGTGTTAGGAAGTTCATTCCCGATTTTGGTGACACTGATACACTGCTTTTTAGATGTAAGTCCTCTCCTGGAACAGCAGGAAGGTCCTTGTTCAAGATTGCCTACATGGTCACTGAGAAAGACTGGCTTCTTCCAAGAGGTGTTTTAAGTGGTGGCTGGATGATCACCTGCAGGAGTTGCCTGACTCTCTCCACTTGTTATGGAGATAGAAAGACTCTGCAGTGATTAAACTCCTTGAGATGGTGCTTCAGCTAAATGTCTGTAATTTGGTGCAGTGAAGCAGGATGAGGTTAATCACCGCATTAAGGAAACATGTAGTCAGTGAAAAGAGAAGAGGTAAGTATCTCTGAAGGATGAATCCCACCTCTCCTGATTAAATGTTCCCAGCCTAGGCACATACTTAGGAGTTTTAAGCAGATGGTGTGAAAACCCCCTCCCAAACTGTCAAAAGCAAGATAATATGTTTTGATGGACATCACACCCACCGAAAGAGAAATTCAAATCTTATCTTACTTCACAGCAACTCCCTCATACAGATAAGCCATTAACATGTGCTAGGAATGCTCCCATTGAGTTTGACTGCAAGAGTCATTAAATTCACACCTTGGCTTACCACTGCCTGCCTTCACTGTGCAAACTCCTTCCCTCAGAGGCTCTTTCTCTGCTCTCATTCTCTCCTAGTTCTCTACCTTCTTCCCTGAGGTCTCCATCCGCCATCCCACTCATACTGATTATCTCTGTTCCCTCCCTCTCTGAGGAGTTACAGAGAGAGAGAGAAAGAAAGTGAGAGCTGAGAAACCTGTTTGATGTGTCAGTTTGCTGTAAATATTGAAATCTGTGCACGGGGCTTGCTATAAAAAAAAAGAGAGGAAAGAGAGAGAAAAACACATTTTCCACAATAATCTGACATTTCTGTTCCAATTCTCATTCCATCCATACTACTTCCTTGGTGTAATTCTAAATGGGAATATATGGGCTATGCGAGTGATCCTGCTTTGCTGAGCATCTTAAGTAAACAGAAGATTTCAAGAGCCATCTGGCTATCCTGTGCAGCAAACATGAGGGGAAATGATGTCAAAATTGGACTTTTCAGATGGGTGATATACCAGTGAATTAACAATGTTATTTTAAAGCAGCTATATCTTTAGGGTGAGGACCTTGTACTCATTTCTCAACTGCAAAATACACAATACGAGAAGTAGAACTACGCAAATGAATAAAAATCAAGGCTGTGTACCTTAAATGGTGCAAATCTTATTGTATTTAAACCACAATCCTCATTTACATCTTAGGGGATACTTGAATGGCAAAACTGTTAGGTTTTATTTAAGGATCTGTGGGTCTGATGCACAAGCTCTGGCAGCTCTAATCATGGGAAGTTAAGACCTTGTCATCTGCTCACCACATTTCCCTGTGAGAGAGCTCATACTCTCAACCAAGGGGAAAAGGAATGTAAGCCCACGTTTGGCCTGGTTGAATTCAAAATCTTGTGTATTTTCTCACACCACCAATGATGGTGGGTACGTGTTGACAGTGAAGTGGCTGGGGCAATGGACCCATGTTCAATTATGCAGCCTGTGCGACACCAATGACAATCTCTGCTGGTGGGGTGGGTCTTCCAGGGGATGGGTGGGTATGTTTTAAAATGACACAAGCTGGTAGCTCCAGCACATAAATCAGAGTCCACAGCTGAGGGAAGGTAAACTGTATTTTAGTCACATTATGAAATATCATGACCACAAAGGCATATATGAAGGTCTTCAATGTCTCCTGAATACAAGTCCCTTTTCCAAGCATTTTGTTTCTTAAGCCTCGTTTCCCCACTCTCTCAGACCTCCCTGCTATTTATTATATCTCGTGGCTAAAATTCCTCCTTTTGCCAAAATATATTTCCTTACCATACAGGTTTGGTCTTTCAATGTCCATCCGCTGCTTCTGAGCTTCCAAAAACACTCGGATGTTGATGCCTTTTGCTACAGAAGCACTACTGAGGAACCGAGGAGGGATTTTAGTGCAGATATCTGGTTCTTCTGTACCAAACCCCAAACCAAGAAGAATCTCCACTGGATCCTTTTCCGAGAGCACCAGCCATTCAGTGATACTGTGGTGAAAACATCAGGATTATTTATACCACTGTCTTGGTACCACTTTTCTCTTGTGGTAGCTATCATATGGTCTTGCTTTTGTTAAATAATTCTCTTCCCTTTTTCTCCCTTCCTGTGGAGAGTGCCACTTAAGTAAAAGTGGTCATTTTTGGTCACGTTGCTAAGAGATTAACGCATGTTCCTGCACCCAGAGGAATTTGGTGGCGTGAGATCTAGATAGCTTAGCAAAAGGAACATTAATAAAAGGTGTAGGTTCACAGCTCTGCAGGCTCACTTCTCTCTAGACACAACACAGATGAAGCATGCTGTAGCTGCCATAAGACCTCGCAGCCTTTTACCTTCCAGTGGATTCAAACCTAGGTAGATTTTTTGTTTGGTTTTTTTGTTGTTTTTTTTTTTTAAACTGATACATTTGAGAGCAGACACTTGTTATTAGGATGGACATTTTGATCTTGTTAAAATAAATAAGGAGGTGTCTTTTACAAACTAAGACCTTGAATTGCTTATTCAAAATTGCACTCACATTTGTTGATCTCTAAATGGGATAATAATTTGTATTCCTAGCTGGAAATATATGGAAATAACTAACCTCTGGGGTGCACCAGTCAGCGAGTGGGAAGAGCCGAAACTCTCGCATCTTGACATAACCAGACTTTCTGAAAACTCTTGCAGGGACCTGGTTGGAAAAAAGCAACAATGAAATGTGTTTACTCATGTGCTCCTCTGGGAGGTCATTATGATTTTTTCCTAGAGTAAACATTTGCATTTTGTCTTGGTTTATAACAATACATAATAGCAATGCCTTAGAAGAAGAGTCGACATGAGAGCGTGGCAGTACGCTTATTCTCAAGAACAGTATGTTACAGTAGGTGTGAGAACGTAGGTGTGAGGTACCAGTAAATGCTAATTATAAAGGTGGCAGAATGGCTCACTTTTGACAGATGGTGAATCTTTGGGGAACCTTTAGGGAGCACGGTTTCTCTAGCCACCTACTTCAAAAGATATAATTGCTCTTCACAAAGTTTTGGAGAGCCAAGGCACAATGAGTTACAGCAGCAGGAGTGGCACCTGAGAACTGTTCTGTGCTTCCCTTCTCCTTGTGTTCATATCTGCTAATCTGCAGAGAAATAACCGCTTTTCAGAGCCCACTGCCTGCAAAAGGAACATCCCATAGCACGGCAGTCTTTCTCAATAGGTAAGATCCTACTTTACCTACATGTACCTATCAAGATCAGCAGCAAATATTTATATATACTGTGGAAGAATTGCCTTGATCCTTTTTTTGTCATTGCAGGTTATCCATCAGATCAAATCTTAAACAGGTCTTGAGGGATATGTAGATTTTTGAACTAACACTGTTGCTACCCATTTAAGAGAAGAAAAAAAAAAACCCACTCAAAAACTAGAATTACCCCTTTTGTCAAAAAGAAAAGGAAGAAAAAAGAATTTATAACAGATCTCAACAGTGTCTGACACCTACCTCCTGTAGCTTTGTATGGTCATTTTTATCATTTCTCTTACTGACAAAGAAACTGCAAACAAGAAGAAATAAAAATAATTTATTTTCTTACCTTCTTCCCCCTCTCAAAAAAGAAATGTGTCCAACTAGAGAAAAGACAAAAAAACCCTGATTGCATTATATAAGGAAATGTTTTAGCCCAAGTGGCAAACATTCACAACAATACCATCGCAGGAAGCTAAACTCATGGTATATGTTAGTCAAAGATAAATGCAAGACAACAAAAATAAGGGGGAAATAAGTGCCTTTGCATTTCATACACCAGTAGTGGTACAGTCTAAGCCCCTGTTATTTAAAAGCAAGCACTATGAATTGGGTTTCACTGTCTGCTGCAGAGCTATTGAAGATATACATACAGCAAATATAATGAAAATAACTTAATCCCTGTGTTTTAAGTAAAAAACCCCCAAAATATATTATTTTATTGATTGAGTAAAATTGATTAATTAAAAATATAGTATTTAAATTCCCTTTCCAGCACATGCTGGTACAAGATTTTTGTGTATAACAGCTTTTCAGGTGTAATTCACTGAAATATTGTGAGTATTTTGCTATTGATTTCTCTGGGCTTTTTATCACACTCTAAATGTGTTTGAGATGAGCGAGACAGTTGCAGGACAATTGCAAGAGTTTCTGGAGGAGAAAATATTTTTTCCAAGAACTGCTCTCATTATTTACAGGACTCCAAGTGTGCTATATCTATGAGCTGCATGAGATAGTTACCAGAATGCTGAAATGGGAATAAGTCAGATGCAAATATGCAGTGCCTGTAGTTATCACTTCCCCTCCTAACACTGAAATAACATAGTTGTTGATCCTCTGAAAGCTGGAGTAGCATTTACCTAAAAGCACAGTAGACATCCTTCTGCATTCCACAAGATGAGATATTTTTTGTTGAGCTTTTGAAGTATTCTTTTCTATTTAACAGAATTTTATCAATAAAGAAGGAGAAAACATCCTTTCTTGTTCTCTACTGGATTATTCTTCCGCTGGTAAATTCTAACATAAGTTCCTTCTGGCTTACTCAGTGCAAGGATATTCATCCAAATTGTGAATATAAAGGTTACTGACATCCTGTAATTTGCTGTCATAACATAAACCAGACTTTCTAGCAGCAAACCGAGCATAATTTGAAAAAGAATCAGCTTCTTGTTGTATGCCATTTCCTACTCACGTGCCAACAGAAGCTGTAGATTCACTATAAAAATGCTTGAGAATGTAAAAAAAAAAAAGATCTGAAAGTGACAGTTAATACAGTTTTTCCCCAGCAGCACGTAGGCACTCCTTGCTGCAAGGGAACATTATACCACAAACTGGCTGCTGCTGTGATTTCTTCAGTGTCTTATATTGTTGGGACTGAATGAATACAAATTAAAAACCTAGCACTGTGAAACACTGGCCAGAGTGCTAAGTAAATAATTTAATGATGAGAAACTCGGCGTTTGTAAGAGTAGGAAATAGCAGGTCATAAAAAATCAAGGGCTGAGATCCATGATCAAATGAGCAGAACTTGGTAGGTGAGAGGCAGTAGCTGGTGTGGCTATACCCTCAAACCAGGTAAACTCTGGGTGTGACACCATAACTATCTCTTGTTGTAGGCTAAAGTTGAATTCTCCTGTATTGCTGTGGGTCAAGAACATATCAACATTCTGCTACCAAGGCTGAACCATCCAACCTGGTTAAGTGGCTGTAAACAGCTCAAGAGCTTGTGTCCACCTTGTGACTTGGACAATCTGTGCACTTGCACAGGCCATTTCACTAATGGGTAGAGTCTCCACATCTTTCTCTAATGAGAAGACTCATGAGAAGTTCCTCATTAGAGAGTGTGACATTTTGAAATATTAGAGATTTTTTTCTCCATATTTAAGAAGTCACATAAATAGTAATGGGGGGGTACAATATTTACGTTTCCTGATCTGTGTAAGTATTTTGCTCCTGACACAAAAAACACTGAATCTCATTACCAAACTGGAGGATACTTTGGGGGAAATAATGCCCTTTAGAAATCTGTCAGAAAACCTTATGAAAACAAACAAACAAAAAAAATACTTTGTAAACCAACTGTGGTGCGAATTGTTGCTCTGTTTACTGCACATCTAAGTATATCTTTGCTTATGAATAATATATTTTGTTAAGTAAAATGTGGCTTCTGATACTTGAGGGAAGATACAGCATTTTAGCCTCAGTAATCTCCAATGAACAAGAGATAAGATTAAATCATATATTGAGGAACTGCATCTCTTACTTGTAAACCAAATAAACAAAAAGTGTAGATATGGAAGCACAGATAAATAATACTTTTGGCTTCTAAAAGCACTGAAAATGTGGAATGTTTTTCAGGACTATGTAAGGAGTTATGAGGTGATTTGGGCTTCTGGCTCCTTTCCTTAAAAAAAAAAAAAAAATTAAAAATATTTGAATTTACTACAGTAAGCAGATCTGGAAAGTAGGTAAGAACAAGTAAGAAGTTATGCATTCAGGTCAGACAGATTTTCAGTCACCTGAAACTCTTCTACCATAACTTCCACCATACAAACCTGTTCTAGAAACCTACACTCCTTCAGTTGAAGAAAATCAAATCATGCCAATGGAGAACATGAGACATTTCTGTTGAAGACTTCATGTGAGAACTTTCTCATTATAACGCCAAATGGAGGAAAAAATATACAGGCTATCCATGAACATCAGCTTTTCCCAATAACTGCCCCCTCAGAGGTCTGTAGTGTTTGTCATTTTATAGTTAACCAGTGCTCATTAGAGATGACAAAGGATGGTTTCAGCTGGCTCCTGACAGGACTCGGCGTTGTGTCCACAGCCTTCCCTCGCTCCGGGACCTCTCCCTCCTCAGCACGCGCTCAGCTATGGAACTTATCGTTGCCACCGCTGTGGAAGGGACCTTAAAGCCTATCCAGTTCCAACCCCCCTGCCCCCTTCCACTAGACCAGGTTGCTCAAAGCCTCATCCAACCTGGCCTTGAACACTTCCAGGGAGGAGCAGCCACAGCTTCTCTGAGCAAATATTCAGAATTTATTTTTATCCCAAAGAAGGACAAAAAGTTAAAAAAAAAAATCTAAATTTTAGTGAACAAAATACATTTGACTTGAAGTAAGTTCAAGGTTAAACTACACTTCCCTATGGTAGCACATTGCCTCAGAGAGTTGTAGGTGTGCATAACCACAGTTTGTGCCATAAATCATGCTTGTGCAGCAGGCTACATCTTCTTTGGGGCACAGAGCATCGTGAAATTCCCATGATGTACCAGACAGTTGATCAGAAATCTATCCAGATTCATGATGGGAAATGCTACCCTTCAAAGAATATCCTGGAAATGAACAGAGTACTGAGATACATTTCTCATGGGGCACTGGGTCATAAGCAAGACACGTCATTTCAGACTGAATAGTTGTGAAAGAGTATTTTGATGTAGTTCAATAAGATAACAAACTCATTCTTTGCTTGAAACCAGCCAAAGCAGAACTGTCCCAGTTCGACATCATGGGCGACTTCCCT
>NW_010330865.1:0-10720 GCF_000700745.2 Antrostomus carolinensis
CCGGGGCTGCTCCGCGCCGAAGCCCCCTCGGCCTGAGCGACAGCCGCATCTCCCAGCCGAGACACCGGGCTGTTTTGGCAGCGATGTGATGTCCGCTCTGGGGTCGGCGCCCATTGCCCCCCGTGCTTCTGCAGGCGTGGCCCCGAGCGGGCTTGCACGCGCGCGTCTGCTCGTGTCCTGGTGGCCACCAAAGGCTCCCGGCAGCAAGGGCTGCCCGGGCTGCGGGCACCGCACCGCACCGCGCCACACGCTGCCCTGGCCGTGGTGCCATGGAGTGCCGCGAGCCGTGAAACCCACTCGTGTCAACACGTAAGAAAACCGGCTCTGGCTCCAGTAAATTTTCACTTTGTACCATGATGCTGACTGAGGCCTGTTTTAAAAAGCTGGCAGCTGGAACATGTGTGATGCAGGTGGTGGGGTTTTGAGAACAGAGCTCCGCTAGCATAGATAAAATGGTGGGACCGGGTGTTATTGCACACAGATGATGCTGTAGCATATCGAAAGTATCCATTTCCAATAGGCTTATTGATATAAGATACATGTTTACAGCGGAATATTCTTTGTGAGTAGTTCTGTTTATGAATTCAGTTTTCAAAATACACAGTATCTGCTTATACACTAAGTAAAAAATAAGATCGTGTTTTTAAGTTGTGAACACCTGGAGTGAAACCAAAAACTTTTTCCTGGCACCAAAATGGAGTGGCCAGTTTTTGGAAATTTAGTGCATTTTGGCCCTCCCAGGGGAACTGCAGTGTTACCTGTAGGAATAAGGTTATACTGGTATGAAGCTAAAACGAGTTTAAGGAATAATTATTAAAAAAAAAAAAAAAAATAGACTCTGAAGTTATGAAATCAGTTTACAGACTTTTCTTTGATAAGTTTATATTATGCCATAACAACCTTATTTGAAGTAGTTACAGGCTTATATAGTATTATTAAAAAACATGATAAGCAGCAAATAGGTTATGCTTGAACCTAAGTTTCCTTAATAGTTTTATGGCTTGATAAGAGACAAATGCTGAAGCTTTCTTGGTTGTTACAAGGTCAGGGGCAAAGAAATTACCCGATAGTGAATGTGCTGAGGTATGTTGTCCCTGGAAGTAACTAGTATCAGGAAGAAAATGTAGGAATTGTACAGAACCATACCAGAGAAAGATATTTCTCTCCAAGCTCCACCTTCACTTTTTTTTTTTTTTTTAAACTGTTGTAGGGACAGGAAGAAGATAATTGTTACCTTCCCCACTTCCCCCGTCCCCCCCTTTGATGACCACCTAAGTAGAAGGCAAAACGTCATGTAGTAATTTTAAAAAAGGATTTAAAAGAGGATGTGATAGTTTCCCTGGGCTAGCCCTTGGCCAGCAGCCAACACAGCCGTTCATCCACTCCCCCTCACCCCCAGAGGACTGGGGGGGCAAGGATAAGGAGGCTTGTAGGTTGAGATAAGAACAGTATAATAATAGAGGGAAAACTTAAAATAATACTAATATTAAAATAGGAGAGATAATGATAACAGTAACAAAATATGCAAGTGAATGACACCCAATGTTATAGCTCACCCCGCTCCTGACCGAGCCCGGCCCGTTCCCAGATAACGATCCCAGAGGAGCGACAATCCCGAACTGAAACCGCAATCCCGGAAGAGTGAGAGCCCAAGGGAAAGCCAGAGAGAGAGAAAAGAGGAAGAGACCCTCACTAATGTACCGGACATGATGTGATATGATATGGAATACCCCATTGGCATATCTAACTGTCAATTAAGTTTATTAATTTAAATATTCTTCTCCCCCCCTAAATCTTGTGCTTGTGGACTAACAGAACACAAAGTCCTTCACTTCCAGTGACAAAAATGTAAACATTGGCATGTCATCAGTCTCTCTCTCACAGCCAGTCCCAGGCTGGAAACACAGCACAATTCTAGCTACTGAGAAAGAAAACCAGCTCTATTTCAGCTAAAAACCAGGAAGGTAGGTGAATTTAAAATTTCTACAACTCTTAAAGGAGTGCTATGAGCACAACTCTGAATGTGACTGGTGTTACAAATATGATGGCAGAGACCAGGCTGGACTGCTGTGTCCCATCTACAGCGTCTATCAGCGTGGATCAAATCTGTTTACATCTGCCAAAGCTGAAACCTTCCGAGGTGCAAAATTTGTGTGAACTATGTGCAATACTCCTCCCACTTCATTTCCTAAGTAAGTCACTCCTTCATCCTGCCTTTTCATGGCTCAGTTAATCTTGACTGTTTTTCACCCAGTAAGCACCACGTCAGCTGCAGAGGTGGGTCCACCCACATGTAACCCCCAACAAGCTGATTATGATGCTTTCAGATGCTATCCTGAAGGTGATGAGTCCAAGCTGGGTAAAGCTTCCTTGATTCTCGTAATACGTAAACATATTTCTGTGTAACATGCATACTAGGTGGACCCTTGTGATCCACTCTGTATGCTTTGAATTACATTCAAAGGTCTTTTGCTTTATCTTCTCACCTCTGACATTTTACCTCAGTTTTTGAGAGCTGGTTGTACCTTCTCCTGCCAGTCCTGAAAGAAAAGAGGCCCGTTTGAGGGGCCATAGTTCCAAGTGCTTAAGCCTCAAGAAAGGCGGGATTTATTAAGAACTTGTCTTCATCCTTTCATTGGAGCTGGTGTTGCTTTGCATCTCTTCTGTAGTGCAGTTGCTGGTATGCACTGTTCTGATTTGTCCAGTTCCCTCTGCCAATTGTATAGGAACAGGAGGAGGCATCTAAAAGCAATTTCTGGGGGTTCCGGCTGTTCTTTTCCCCGTGACAGAAGCTGGGCACTGTCATGCTACATGTTGATAAATTCAAGTCAGAAAAAGGAAGTTTTAAACCTTGAAAAAGGGGTTGGTGTGACGTCTTGTTACTGTTTCCAAATCAAATGGCCTTGGGTTGCTAATGAAATGAATGCTTCTGTTTCTTCCTAATTATTAAGTCTCAGTGATGAGAAGTGAGCTCAGCCCTCTTTAGCATGGTGAGTAGTGGTGAAACTCTGCACAGGAACTGTGACAGGGCAGATGCTCACCTCCCAGCCTTCAGTGTGGTTCCAGGTGTAATGATCTGTAACTTGTTAAATGGCCATGGCTGCACCTTGACACCAGCCCCACAGTGTGAAAAAAAAAAACGTGTTTTCATTATAAAATTGGTTTCCTAGCTGCCTTGTAGTGCCAGGGAATACACAGAGGTGATGAGGGGCTTGGTCACATCTGTAAAGGGTTGGTAGCCTGTTGTAGCTGTAGTGTCAGTTGGGTTAGGCTGCATTGCTGAGGTTGGACTGTGGATATAAATTTTTTACCAGCCTGGCTGGGGTGGGACGATCCTAGGTTTGATCATAGCCCTGCTGCTATGGACTGCTGCATTTGTTTACATTTTATTGGTGCAATTTAACCCCCAAGGAGGGGTAGAGGAACTTCTACTAGTATATCACAAGCGCTTATGAAATATGTCTGACTCTCCGCCTACTGTCTCACCAGCATTTCAGGAAGGCAACCGCAGCCTTCTCTGCAGGTGTGCCCTGTCCCTGTTCCTTGCAGCACCCTCCTTGCCCTGGCTCTGACCCTTCTCTTGCCCCTCGTGCTGGTGCAGCTCAGGAGACCATCTGAACGCAGATGCCACCAGGCAGCTTGGAGAGCAGGGAGTGCTGCCAGGAGGCTGCGTAGGGTTTGGGCCTGCCACCCAAGGCAGAAGAGTTGGCAGCAGGATGGAGCAGAGACCTTATGGGCTGCAGGGGAGCATGCCTGGGAGTGCAGCCTGGCATGGTGGGGGACAGGAGTCACAGCCCAGCTTGGTGCCAGGCAGTCAATGGCCATGCCTGTCGCATTGTTCCATTCAGCCCAGCATAAAGAGCAACTGCAGCTGCTTCTGTCTGCCTGGCCCTGGGAAATCAAAGCCTTTGGGAGCCCCTCTGGCTGCTGTTGCAACCCTCAGTGGAACAAAGCAGGTGATAAGGCTCCTGTCACAGAATGCGTCTCTGCACATGTGGCTGAAGGCACAGAAAGACCTGGTGGAGAGCCCAAGGGTCTGTTTGGGTGGCCTCTGTGGCAAAGAGGCAGGAGGACATTTCAGTCCCTGAAGTGCTCAGCAGCTGTTCCAAGGCCATGGCTGGCTTTTCCTTCAGCTGGGTCTAGGCAGCTCTTTGTGTCTTTGTCATTTGGTGGGTTAATAGTGTGACTTACACAAAACCAAGATAGCACCCAAAAGGAAAGCTTTTTTTTTTTTTTTTTTTTTTTTTCCCCCCAAGGTGGTGGGGTGGGTGGGGTGGGCAGAGCTGACGATAGTGGTGAGCCACAGCTGGGTGGCAAACACAGAGATGGGACCATCCCTTCAGCCTCCTGAGAACTATCTGAGCTGTGCTCCCTCTCTCTTTGGAAAGTGGGATTTCAGTCCCATGACAGTCTGCCAGTCTTGCAGTATGTGCAAGGGCTGCTGTATGCAGGTGTCAAGCCCATGAAGATTTTATTACTGTGTGAGACTAGCAATGGAGCAAAAAGACCAGTACTGACAGGAGTGACAGTGACCAGTCATGTGGCTCCAAAGGTGAGCTGCGTCGGTCGCTCACAGCCTTTAACTTCATAGTATTACAGTTTAATACAAATTGCTGTCAAGCTGTGACTTATTGGGGCCATTCATGCTTCCTCCAGCTGAATTTTGCAAACTGCATTTCTTTTCCACTTAGATACTTTAGATATGTCTTGTCTTTGGAGAGCCAACTCTCTAGTCAATATTAATCCCTGTGTTGTAAAAATATAAAACAAACAAAAGAAAGCTCTGAAATTTACCAGCAGGTAATTTTCTTTTCTTCCTCCTCCTTGTTTAAACTGGGAAGAGCTTTGTGCTGTATAATTTTGAATCCTTTGATGGAAGAGTGTGTTTGTAACAGCAGTAAGTGGTTGACCTCTGTGATTGCTCAGTGCCTGGCAGGTGAGACCCAGTTTCAAAAATAGCAAGTTGAGACTTGAGGCATTGTATTGACCCTCTGAGTAACACACCTGAAGCATCATTTTCTTATAGCTGTCTGGATTTTCACTTCTTTAAAATGACCTGCGACAAGATCATTTCAAAGGGAACATGGAACTTGCCTTGAATTTGTGGGATTTTCAGATTATATTGCATTAGTTAATAAAAGAAGCCCAAATGCTTGATTTTCTTTGGGATATGAATGGGACTACTGACATACAAAATATTGTCAGTGAGACAGACAGGAGTGTTTGTTAAAGAAACCCTGCAACTTTTCTCTGCAAAAGAGAAACAGTAAAATAAGGCCATTCTTATATTTATGGATTTATAATAATTTGCAAATATATAGTTTGGATTAATTTGCCATTTCTTGCTCTATTACCAATGCCTATTCATATCTACCAAAACTTTGGTGTGTCTTTTATAATTTATTCTGCAATTTGGACTGTTTTCTATCAATCAAAATCTTCAGAAGATATTGTACTGTATCTTTATATATGACTAGCGTGTTAAATAATGCTGATCATTGAATTGAATTTATAAGAGGAGATGATATACAGTATTATTTTGTATTCTAATGCTGGCAATGTAAGACAAACATCAGCTTTTGGCAAGGTAGCTGCCATCAGCTTTAAGCACAGATTTTTTTGTTGCCTGTATGGGTCACAATTATGAAACAGCCAGATCCAATCTTTCTCAGCACCATGCTTCTAGGTGGTGTAGCCTATTTTAGGCAGAAGGCTGAATTATGTTTCATGTTACAAAGACACTTTTTTTTTGTCATTTGCAGATAGGGAATGGACCAGAAAACCTGTTTTTAAGTAATTTGCAGACGTCTAATGCCAATATAGGATTTTTAGCAATGCTTTTGGGGTCTGTTTCAAGGATAGGGCTGAGGAAAATAAACTTTGATTTGAGATTCCTTGTGTTTAGCACCTTTACAAAAGCCTAGGCTGTTGGCAGAAATGTGAAGTTGAGGACCTGTGTGGCCTTTGCCCTCTAGTCCAGTGCCATGGGCTGTGCAGGGGGACAGGAGAGTCTGCTCGGACCCTCCAGCTGCAGACCAGGGGTCCTTCCATGAGCACCTGCCCCCTGACCTGGGTGTGCTCTTGGGGCAGTGCTGTTTGATGTGTTTTTCCAAAACATTGCGTGTTCAGGGATAGCAGAAAGGCTTAACTGAGTAGTTAATAAACTTAAAAATTAAAAAGTAGTAAATTAATTAAAGGCTTAGTCTTTCAGTCTGGGCTAAGCTTTCTGTCAGTTGGCTAGCTCTGTGCACTAGGGGTCAAGCCGGAGCTGCTTTGACAAGGAGAGAATTTTGTATTTAGTATTTCCTGTGTTTCGTATTCATGACCCCACTGCTATTTCTGTTCAGAAATATTATTCCAATTGTGTTGCATGATCTGCTCTGAGATCAGAAGTAACGTGTTGGAAAGCTCATTACAGTCAAAGGGTTTTTCTTTTATTGGCTAAGTTTGGGATCAAAATATTTGAAACATTTTTATGAGCCTTCATGTAAGGCCGCAATCCAGAAAAGCACTTAGGCATACATACTTAGCTTTTAAGTGCAGTTGATTAAATGTGAAAGAAAATGCCATAGCACGCTCTTGGTTGAAGGCTTTATTTATATATTTCTGAGAAGCTGACATGCTCCGTTTGAGCTGAGGAAAGTAATCTAAAATCTCTCTTCAGTATGACTGAAGAGGTTTAACAAGTTCTATTACCCCTCTCTGACTTGGGTCTGCATTTACCCTGCTGGTACAGGTGACTTATCTTGTGATAGTGTAGGCAGTGTATCTGTGAAGATCTGAGAATATGTTTACAGGGGATATATTTTAATTCAGTCTAGGAAACAATAGCAGAAATTCTGCTGTGTCCTGAAATGATATGTTATCTTTAAAAAGGGAAAATAGAATAATTTTTCAGTGCTATTGAATCTGCAGTCTGCCTGCAAAGGCAGTTTGGGATTAACTGATAGTTGTCTTATAAGTGGGCATGGTGGACTGGTGAACAACAGTGGAAGCATTCAAATGAATGATGTGCACAATATTTTTGTAAGTCTTTTTGAAATGTAGTGATTAAATTTTTATTGCAAATTCACTTACTTATAATGGAACATTCCCACAGATGTGCAGAGTCCTGAACTGTTGAGTAAGGGAGTAGGTAAGAAAGGTTGGAAAAGCAAAAGAGCTAGTTAGTGACAGATGTGCTGATGTACTGTGGTGATGGAGGCGAGGGAAACTACAGCATGTGTGTGTTACAAATCCTCTGACAATGTAGCCTGAACAGAAGGAAATTCCAGAAGACCATTGAGTTCATATTTTATTGCACATGACCCTGGAGTTTTACAATGCACTTCTACCCTACGTGGATCCAAAGTGACGTTCTTTGTTACAGTCAGTTGTTTATTACTTTATACCATAAGCATGCATGTAATGGATGCTGAACCAGAAAGTTCCTGCCTGAAAAGCTTATGCAAGACAGCCTGTTGAGTTGGAAATCTGTTTAATGCTGGCAGTAATTTAGCAATTGCCATAGGATGCAGAAATATTGCTGAAGTCCTGTTTTTCACTTAAGAATTATTATGCATAAAATGTTGATACCTTAGCTTTTATAGCTCAGAAAGAGTTCCCAGGGGTAAGAGTTCAAGAGATACCAGTATGCTTATAGGCTGAGCTCTTGTGAAATAGTCTTCAGTGTTAGCTTACAAGAATTCTGGCTGCATTTCAGGTACCTAATGGTGTTGTAAGTGACTTACTGTATGTGTAGTTAATTTTTAAAAGGGTTTAAGATATTTTAGGGCACTGTGCTGAACACAGAGGCTGAATTCTTGCAGCAGCTGTAATAAGGGCAAGTTCTTTCCCTCACCTCACTGTGTGTTTGAATAAGGGTTGGTCACACACTGCCCTATGCTGACTTCTCACAGGTAACCTTTCACCTGAAAATGGTGTCTCTCTCCTTCCCAGGCACTGAAAATCAGTTTTGAATCTTTTGAGTTTTTCTAGTTTTTCTAGTTCTTGCCATCAGCAGTAAAGATTCTTTACAGGTACTGTCTTAAGTGTAGTGGAGTTCTGAAGTCTATTAGCCTGCTTTTGTATGTTGCTATTTAATGAGTATTTGCTTTCATCTAATCATTTTGAGGGTAATGAATAATTTAACTGGAAAAAGTGTTATGTGATATATAACTATACTTTTTTTTTTTTTCCCCCTGAGATTCTGCCTAACCTGTTCAGCAATGCAAAAGTGTTGGCTCTAGTAGTTAAGCAAAACAAAAATTCTTGAGAAGTGACATAGAAAAGTGGTGGTGTGTAGTGGATTCACTACACATGCTGCGTGCAGAGCTGAGGTATGGTGCTTGGCAGTGCTTTTCAGCTTTTGAAGTAGTGTTTTGGCTAAGACACAAGACAGAAATTATTGCTCTCTGTTACCCATACAAATTTGTTGCAGTTTCAGTAAGTGACTTCAAACTTGATTGTTCTGGCTAGTTTCCAGCATGACTGTGCTTTGCCTAAATGAACTAGCCTGTTATTTAAACTGGCTAGTTATTATATGATTTCTTATTACCTGGCCCTGCCTGAATCTTCAGTGTGTCATTAATGTCAGTTGCTGCTGTTTTGTCCAATAAATGGTTGTATTTCAGTAATGGATGAAATTATTCTGATGCAGAGATATGTGCCTTTTAATTTCCTTTTGCAGAGAACTGAATGGTGTCCAGAACAGCATGCTGTTTCATTAGAAAATTAGTGTATCTGTGCCTTTCACACTAAAGGAGACATAAGCACAGCTAATGGCCCTAAAAAAATTGTTGTTTAGTATTGACAGCATAACCTAGTTTTCCTGAGTTTGGTACTCAACTAATGAACAGTGCTTATTGTCTGGTCTTGAAGGGGCTGAATGTTTGTTGCAGATCTTGGTTTAGTAAAGCTTATTCCAGAGCAGGACGAATGAACATTAGCCTCTACTTATCAGTATTTAATTGATGCAGTGCATCTAAAGGCTCTGACTCTGGCAAGCCTTTTATGAGGGGGTTGGGGTGGGCTGGGGCAGAAGATAGCAGCAGCAAAAATTGCAGCATGCACCCATTAGGCCCTGACTGGGTGGGTGGTGAAGTTAGTGTGGGCAGCAGTACAGTGGGTGAACACAGGCCTATGCCACCCCATGCTCTGAGATGGGTGAGCCGAGCGCTGCATACCTACTCGGTGGTCCCAGTGGGACAGTGGCAGAGTCACTGGCCTCTTGCTGATGGCACCCCTGGACTTTGGAGGACAGCCTCCATGCTAGGCTGTCTTTTTAAGCTTTGTCTGTTCTCACTTCTTGTCAGTGAGGATTTGAAAGAAATGAGTGTTGCAGATGTTTCTCTAAATTTTATGCTCTGATCTCTTTCTTTACTTCTGGAAACCTTAATTTTTGAACATTACTTATGTTTAACCAAATTTGACCTCCGTGTCCCTTTAATACTGTATTATGCAAGGATCTCAGACCTTAAAGATATTGGAGAAGTGATTAAAAGCAATTTTCTAAAAACTACTCATGTGCCTTAAATTTCAGAGCCAAACTCTTGCCACTCCATTGACTAAATCAGTCTAAAAATCTCCAAAGCCTCTTCTGTGGCAGGGAAGTATAAGCAGCAATCCTAATCCTCAGACTGGCAAGAAATGAGAAGGCAAAACTCCCAAACAAAGGTCGAAGGACTTTCTGGAAGGAAAATTGCAATATAAACTTGGCTTCAGGTCTTCTGTATGTCAGAACAGAAATTTGCTAGTCAGAAGGAACATGTAGGTGTAATTTTGTCTCCTTTAGGGTTTGGTGGTAGAAAGGATATGGGTTGATGCTGGCTGAGGCATATGTACCTCAGTTTAGTGACAGGAGATATTTTAATTTGTTGTTGAAGTTTAATTAAATGATGGCAATTTTGAAATGTTAGCCAGAGTTATATGAAAGGAGATATACATGTTACAGAGGTCTTTCGCAAAGCTAGGAACGAAGAGCAAGCAAGCAACAGTTTAGAAGTCTCTGCTACTCATTTTTCACTTGCCCAGCAGCCCTGAAGTCATGGATGACTGTAAAAAGTGTGAAGGTTTAAAATACTTTTTCCTGATTATACAATTAGCTTAGAAACTTAAGTAAAGCCTTAGATTAAGAAATTAATGTTACTGTTATAGTGTAAATTTTACATACAAAGTGAAAATTTCACCTTATATAAAATAAAGAATAATGGTAAATGTGTTGCATCTCACAGTGTTTCAATTTTGCACTTTGAAATGTTGTTTTCAGCCCTGTTTCCTGAGAGTCCTGAAGTGGAGTTAACACAGATGACTGTTGTGCTAGGGGAGTCTCTGTGCCTATGGGTGAGGTGTATCTTGGTGCTTCAAGATTCAAGTGTCAAATAAATTTCATAGTGATCTTGTTCATCTGGAATAAATAGTTTTGTCAATGATCTCTCTAGTAGCAAGGTTAGATTCATTGCACATGATCCAAATCTATAGGGTTTCTTTCCATTTGCTTTGTTAGATCTTGAGCCCAACCCATTGTGACTAGAGTGGCCTGGTCAGCTGTGCTATGTGTTGGTTACTGCCCTTACTGCCTCAGTTGCAGGAAAACACAGATGCCTTTGGACCAAATTGAAAAAGGATACACAAAACATCTGGAATTTCGAACGTTTAAGTTTTTGTCTTAACCTCAACCACCCTCCAAAATCTAAAAAAAGACAATTTTTAAAAACAAGGTATATTTCTTAGGATACAGCTA
>NW_010330866.1:0-19933 GCF_000700745.2 Antrostomus carolinensis
ATAAAAAGGGTTCTTTACCAGATGTTACCTAATATTTTATGATAGATGAAAAGCCAGATAAATTGGTGGTAATTAGAAAATTGTTGCCTTCTCACTATTCTTCTGGTTACATCTGAGAGGAATGTCTTAATAACTACGGGCATCAAAAAGCAGACTGCCAGGCTAATTGTGTCTGCTTCCTTGTACAAGGACAGATTTGTGCATTTTTAACCCTTTCAGTTTGTAGGGGTTGAGTCTGCTTACCTGTGTGGTGTCATTGTGCTGGGAAAGGCTCAGCAGAGTGTTCAAACACATCAGAGAAATAGCTGTGACTCAGCTGCGTTTCTCCTTTCAGTCCTACTTCCTTTACTCTGTTGTAATTTTTTTATCTGCGGTCGCCCAGCTACTCTGAGCCACAGGGGCAGTGGCTTCAGAGGGGTTCCCATTTCTCTTCATCTTCCTCCTCAGGTGGCTGCAGGGGAGAGTGACAGATAAGCAGACTCTCCTCTCCTTGGATGTGGACTGAGTGTGGATAAGGAAAGGGGAAGAGAGGAGGGAGAAATTTTACTTCTAAGCACTCTCATACAGCCTGGAGTATCGTTTGAGTTTGCACTAGACAAACAGAACCTCAAATCACAAAGTAGACAAAATTTAAATCTGAAATTCTGCACAAGTCAGTATTATCTGAAACTAAATGTCAGACCACTGTGAAATGGCAGGTACCAAAGCCCAAGTGTGGGAAAAGTTTCACTCCTGGCAACAAGTAATGTTAACCACCTTGCACACAAAATCATCAAGAAGTTAAGGGAAGGGCAGGGCAAACTGCTTTTCAGTTTTGTGGCAAGGTGCTCTGCTTATCATGAGAAACTGTGGCAGGTCAGGTAAGCCTTTTAAAGGGAGGTATTGTCACTCCAGAACACCAAGGGGAAAATCGAGGGTTGTAAGTGTATTAGTTAAATATTAGCCACTAAACTGAGATGATCAGGAGTAAAGTGTTGTCAGTGGGAGGGTTTTCTCACCCTTAACTTCCAACACCTGCTGAGCAATAAGGCAAGTAGAGAATGTTGTCTATAAATCTGTACTCCTGGTGGGCAAATTAGGGAGCAAGTATGGATTCAGACTCAAGTTTCACAACTGTTAGATAGTCATTTAACTGAATATGCATAGAGTGAAATTTCCCATGTTAGGAAGTTCATACCTGAGATGTGCAGCTTAGACCCAAATTCAAATTTTCTTGACTTTGAATGCTGCTTCTGGTGCCTAGTTCAGTCATGGAGCTGAAGGCTTCCTCCACCCTGCCCATGATCCAGCACTCAGTTTCCTCTCCCAGGGCTATCAGTCCCTGCTGCAGTGATGCTACAGCAAGGCCAGTCTCTGGCTTCCCACAGCCTTGTCCTGCCTGGCCATGGCCCCCTGAGACATAGAATCATAGAATGTCCTTCCACATAGAATGTGGAAGGAATCCACAAGGATCATGAGTCAAACTTCTGTCCTAGCATAGAACAATCACAAGATTCAGACCATGTGTCTGAGGTTGTTGTCCAAATGCTTCTGGAATATTATCAGGCTTGGCGCCATGACTGCCTCCCTGAGGAGCCTCTTCCAGTGCTCCACCACCCTCTGGGTGAAGAACGTTTTCCTACTGTCCAATCCAGACCTCCCCTGGCCCATCTTCCTGCCATTTCCCCTGGTCCTGTCATTGGTTGCCAGAGAGAGGAGATCAGCACCTGCTCCTCCTCTTCCACTTGTTCTAGATGATGGTCTCCTCTTAGTCTCTTCTTCTCCAGGCTGAACAAACCAAGAGACTTCAGCCTCTCCTCATATGGCTTCCCCGCTAAACCCTTCACCAATTCAGTGGCCTCCTCCAGACACTCTCCATTAGCTTTATATTCTTTTTACACTGTGGTGCCTAAAGCTGCACACAGGACTCAAGGTGAGGCTGCACCAGTGCAGAGTAGAGTGGGAAGGTCACCTCCCTCTACCAGCTTGCAATGCAGTGCTTGTTGCACCCCAGGACATGGTTGGCCATCTTGGCTGCCAGAGCACACTGTTGGCTCATGTTCAACTTGCTGTTGACCAGAACTCCCAGGTCCCTCTCTGTGAGGCTACTCTCCAGCCTCTAGTTCCCCAGCCCTTATGTATGTTCAGGGTTGCCAAGTCCCAGGTACAAAATCCAGCACTTGTTAAAATCCATACAGTTGGTGTTTACCCAGCTCTCTAATTTATCTAGTTCTCTCTGCAGGTCCTCTCTGTCCTTGACAGTGTCCACAGCTCCTCCCAATTTGGTGTCATCGGCAAACTTAGTTAGCAGACCTTCAAGTCCTGTATTCAAGTAATTGATGAAGACATTAAAGATCACTGGCCCCAGGATGGATCCCTGCAGGACCCTGCTAGTGATCTGTTGCCAGCCCAGTGTAACTCCATTTGTTATGATCCTTTGAGCCTGACCCATCAGCCAGCTGCACACTCATAGCATTATGTGTTCATTCAGCTGTAAGCTGGACATTTTGTCCAGGATGATACCATGAGAGAATTTATCAAAGGCTTTACTGAAGTCCAAATAATTATATCAACTGGCTTCCCTTGGTCAACTAGGTGGGTAATCTTATAATAGAAAGAAAATAGGTTTGTTAAGCAGGACTATCCTCTCATGAACCCATGTTGGCTGGAACCAATGACTGTTGTCTTTCAGGTGTTTTTTGGTAACTTCTAGAATAATCTTCTCCATAATTTTGCCAGGCATAGTAGTGACACTTACAGGCCTGTGGTTACCAGGGTCTTCTCTGTTGCCCTTCTTGAAGATTGAGACAACATTTGCCAGCTTTCAGTCAACTGGGACCTCTCCAGATTCCCAAGAGCATTGAAAGATCAAGTGAGGTCTTGCTATGACATCTGCCAGCTCTTTAAGTACCCTTGTAATGGTATATGCCTCTCCCCACAGTCCTACCCAACCATCTCATGGCTGTGTCTGACTGAGGAATGCCTCCAGTATATGGTGCAGTGTAACACATGCCCAAAAATCTCATCACTTCTTACTGAGGATGGTGGAAAAACAGTTTTCCTGCATGCAGTTTTCTGCTAAAGCAGAATGCCATAAGGACGTGAAGACATTCATTAATTTGAGATACTTAGTACAGTCCTGTTGAAATTTTATAATATTGAGTGTATTTTTTCCAAGCACAAAAATATTGTGGAGACTGCACATGAGATACAAAACATAAATATATGGATACGGCAAAAAGAGTAATCTTGCTTCCTTGTTTAAAAAACAAACAAACAAAAAACCCCCAAACCCCTCCTCATCTTTCTGATGTGTTGTAAATGGTAGTATGACTTCTTTCCACAGAAAGTTCACACCTTTTGGAAGTGTTGTGTGTAATCTTTAATGCTCTATTAAAGGTGAATTAGTTTTAAAAGAACTAATTATTATTAAATTGTTGCCCTAGCAACACAAAGAGGGTTACCATAGTAGCCTCTTCTATGCAAATTGAAATATAGTCAGTCTAAAGCTTCCTAGAACTGAGGATTTTAAAACCAAAGAAAACATCAACTTATTTCTTCACCTAATGAGCCACTGCAATTACATAAAATCTAAGCTAGGTCAGACACTGAGATTCTTGGTGTTGTCTTACTCAATCTGAAATAGGTCTTGTTTGCTTTTCACCTTCACTCAAATTTTGAGGAAGGAAATTAAAAATGTTAAACTGCATAGTATCCATGTAATTCACAATCTCATCACTTTTGCTCTGTGACAGATATGGGGAGATTCAGGTATCTGGGAAGAAAGATTCCTGAGCTAATTCTCTTTCCATTGGGCAGTATAGAAATCATACATCTATATCCCTGCATTATCCATCACACTGGCCCAGAGAAGGGAACATCCACTTAATTCTTTGCCTTCTCATAGAACTTCATCATCAGTAAATTGTTTAGATACAATTTGACAGCATTAATATGGAGATCCAATAGCCTCTCTGAATCAATAAACTGTGGAGTATTTTTCATGGTATCATTCTGAGGTCAGTAACTAATTTTGTCACTGCCAAGAGATGACTAAACCACTATGAAAAAATAGTGTGCCCAGTGTGTCACAAATCCCTGTTGTATCTGAGTGTTACTGTTTCTGTCACTGTATCTTATTCATGTCTCTTTCTCTCTTCCTTCATCTGGAGTCAGTAATAGTGCATGAATGTTCATGCCATTGGTTATGTTGCAAGGACTTACAGAACACAGCTAAACCATTTCCTAATATCATGCCCTTTTGAGAATATTAAATTAATCCAAAATGCAATTGAAATAACACAAATAAGCCACAGACAACATCATGTCTTCCTAAAGACAGTGTCACAATTCTAGAAAGCCTGCATCATTTTGTGACATTCAATATGGAAAGGCTAGAATTCTTTTTTTCACTCCAATAACACAAAGTTAGCATCACAATATAAACTTCAAAATGAATCTTCATTTTAATATAAAATTTCACATAAAAGTAACTTCTGAACAATGGCTTTTTTATTAGCCTATCTCTAGCAAAATAGTAAAATTGGCCATAGAGTACCAAGCTTTATGACTCTCATCACTGAGGTTTCATTTCAAATGATGTTTTTCAGAGCTCGCACTCATACATCCATCCTTTCTCTCTAATTGTCCTGCATAGCTGCTGGGCAGCTGCTGTGGAAACTTGTGAAATCTCCATAGCTGGGAGGGGAACGTAGCTCCCTCCCTGTGAAAGCATGGCTTGGGCTCCTCAGGCTTCCATGCCTGCTGTCCAGGTGGAGGTTTGTGCTCCCTGAAGATCTTACCAAGTGCTTTGGGGGAGCTGAGCTGCTGCTGTGCCACGAGTGAACCTGTCAGTTCCCAAGAGCAGCTCTGCATGGTCAGACAATATTCACACCTGCCAGCACGTGTTAAACTCTTCTTTCTTGATGCTGTTTAACTTGGTCAAAAATGGAGGTCTCTGATGATGGATTCCCATGAGAAATGGGCTTCTAATGGGATAGTTGTGAAGAAAATGATTTCTTCTTTATGTAGTGATGATATGCTAACAAAGCTAAAATTACACTAAATAGATAACTATAATACTTATGTGGGAGGTACTATTCATTTAAATCTGCTGAAATGAGAAAATAAGCAAAAAGTACCTAATCACAATTAACAGAAAGGTTTGCCCTTAATATTTTGTACTGCATTTTAAGCTAACTGAACAATTCAGAATGAAACAATTATAACTCCTGTATCTTTTGTTTCCTGAAAAGAGCAGGTGCTTCCTTTAAACCCTGTGTTTTCTAAGAAAGACTTACATGTATCCATGTAATTAGTTCTTGGGAGATATGTAGAAGTTTTATAGGTCAATTTTGCACAAGAAATATTAGTCAATTAATGAATCTGATTTGCATCATGAGGAATTCCTCATATTTGTCTGAATTATTTCTCATAATTTTCTGCATTAGAAGAGAGGTTACACATTAAGTATTTATACCACTGGTGTATTTCGAGGAGAACTTGATTTACTGTATATGATGTGAAGTGAATTGATTCCTTGAGGGACCTGTAAATTCTCCTCAGTGTGAAACTAGAATTTGGATATATGATAGAAAGACAAGATTACAAGCACATCGCTGCCATCTTTTTTAGTTAGTTTGTGCTTTAAAAAAAAATATAGTTGATAATTTTTTTAATAGTAGCATTTGTTCTACAAAGACATCATGAGTCATAAAAACTCTCACTGGATAAAAAGCAATGCCAGGCTGCTTTGTTGCTGTTCTAGATTTATATTCTCTTCAGCAGCTGTATAAATAGCAAAGTCCATGTCCTCTGGTGAAAAAAAAAAAAAGATAAAATTATTCTCCATGCCAAAGCAGAATCAGTTTGATTCTGGGGTATATCTTTTATATAACCTGTGGTGGTTTCACTCCTTTGGCTTGCAGCCAAAGACAGTTGCTCTCTCACTCCCCGCCCCCTCGGCCCTGCACCATGGAGTAAAGGAAAGAATTGGAAGGGTGAAAGTGAGAAAACTCGTGGGTTGAGATAAAAACAAATTACTACTTGAAATAAACCAATGACAATAGTAACAGTAATAACAGAATATGCAAATGAGCTGCACAGTACAGTTGCTCACCACTTGCTGACCGATGTCCAACTTGTCCCCAGTTAGCGATCCCGGAGCAGAGACAGTCCCAAAACCAAAAGTGCAATCCTGGAAGAGCGAGCCTGAGCAATTCTCCTCTTTGTGGTCAGCCCTGGTTAATGTACTGAACATGACGTGTTATGATAGGGAATATCTCATTGGCATATCCAAATGCCAGTTTTGAGTTTTGCTAATTTCTACGCTTCCTCCCTCCCAGTCCTTTGCACCTGTGAACTAGCCAAACACAATGACCTTGGGCTTCCAATAGCAACTAATAATATTAGTACCTTATCAACGTTCTTCTCATAACAAATCCCAGACTGAATCCAAAACACAACTATTCTAGCAACTTAGATGAAAATTAACTCTATCCTAGTGAAATCAGGACAAGTCCCCAGCATTCAGGTGGAGCAGTGAAGATGATTTTCAGTCACTTCTATGCACTGCCACTTTTGGGTTGCTCTGGTAGCTAGAGAGTTTCCATATTTTTTTCCCCTCTTTATGCAGACGTTCAGGTCTGCCTGACTTTACTGCCATTTCCATGAGCTCACCACAATGCCGTATAAACGGCAACGGTATCCTAAGCCAAGGCCTTGCCCTGCTGCACAACTCCTGCTCTGGCACAACACCTGGAGCAGAGCCTGACAGGCTCCTGAGAGCTTATCTCCCACACTGCTTGTGCTGCATGGGTGACAGTCCTGAACAAATAATGGATTTTGGAAGCTTCTACGTGCTGCTTTAGCCTTTTTATGCATGCAAATAGGGCCAGGATGCAGCTGAGGGCCTTACTCAATAAATCATCCTGGAAGATTGACATAGCTCTAACTAGCATAGCAGGCACTTGAAATTGTTTGTGTACTCAACCAGCAGGCACTCAGACATGCTGATATGCATCTGAAACAAAATCAAATTGTCCTAAATATCTTTTATGTCTGTAAGTCTGAGCTAAAAATTCATATGAAAAGTAAAAGTGCTGTTGGAGAGGTGATTAAGCATTATATTTTAAATAAAAATTGAAAAGTTCTGCTCAGCGGAATTTTCCTCTGAGTTTTTGGAGGAATATGAGAATTGTCCTTGCAGAGTACCAGGGTACATCTACTGCTGCTGCTTATTGCTCTCCACTTTGCAGCAGTTCAGGGTCAAGTGCAAATTTTTGAACTGTAAGTCAAATATCCAAAGTTACAAGCAGTGATTTCTAGATCTAAGAGTGAAAAGATAATGCAGTGGATGTCTTCTTCCTTTTTTTTTCTGCTTGTGGACACTTTATATATTCAAGCTTTCCTCTGTAGCCAGGAAAGATAAAAACAAATTTTGAAACAATAAATTCTAGTTGTGTTGTGCAAAACCTCAGGTTCGTTTTTCAAACCAAATGTGGGTAAATGTTAAGGAAAAAAAATATTTACACTGATACTGAAGATGAAAATTAAAACTTTTTAAGAATTGAATTTACCAACAAAACTTTCAACAGAATTGGAAATAGTTATGAAACTCCTCTGAATTTGTAAGGCATTTCAGGTGACAAAAAATGAAGAGTTCTTTTCATTTGTTTAAGAACTATCAAAGTATTTGCTTGAAATATTAATTCAAATATTCATTTTAAATCTTTTAAAAATAATAGTTTTGGAAATACTTGGCTAATGCATCAAAGACTGACTTTTCTTCTTGAAATATCAGTTTTAATTTAAAAAGTAAAAGCAAAAAAAAACCCCAAACATTGTAAATGTGTTTTTAGTAAATCAAAACATTTCAGTTGGATCAAACTGTTCTGGGTTAACTCAACTTTTTAAAATTTCTCTACAATTTTTAAACCACAAACTTCATTTCAACTCAAGATATTCTTATCCACTGAAATGAAAGTTCACTGTTTCTGAGTTCTGCCTATGGTTAACTTAAAAAAGCAAATCATACCAAGATCTTCCATAAAGATGATTATTGTAGCTATTCCTCCAATGTTTCCTGCTCTGATCCATCTGGAAAAGTAAAATCACATAGTTTCTGGTAGCGCTAGTTCAGAACAATATTTAAAAATAAAAGCACCCGAAAGAAATATAACAAAGAAAGATTTCTTTCTAGTCCTCAAAGTATCATTTTGGAGTTGGTTGACAGCTTAAAGTTGCCACTGTTGGTTGTCCTTGCAGTACCAATAAACATTTGTGAATGCAGAGTGCTAGAAGGTATTACTTAAAATAGTGAGTTGCTGCTGTTGAAGACCAGGTTGTGATTTCAATTATACACTCAGTTATTCAATACTGCTAATCACCATGATGTGATCGAGATAAAAATCTGGGCCAGAACATTCGTTAAATTATCACTTTGACTTATTTGATTCATTGCAAAAAAACCCCAGTTCTTTCATATAGCTTATTCCTCTAAGGGCCTTACAGAATACAGAAACATGTAAGGTAATTAGCTTCAGGTACAATAAATGAAAAGGAATTATGTGTGCATGAATTAATTATGAAATGTTGTGAGGAATTATACCTTAAGTAGCTAATGAATTAATGATCTTTAAGTACAGGAGAGATTAGTAACTGTAAATGAATGACCTTGGTGAATTCTTAAAAGAAGACAATTGTTTGCCTAAATCAAGATTCCTTTAAACTGACGAACGTTTTAGTTAATTTTTTTAGTTTTTAATACTTTGTTTTCTCAGAACTATTTGTGGCATTCTTTTTTTGCCCCTATGTTTACCATCATGTTGTAATGATTTATATCACTTATACTGAATTTTCTGTCTTTAAAATGCATGTAAAATCCAACAAAGTAAACCTCAAAGCAACTGTTAGGGAGGTAAGGAAGTAGGATGAAAATGTCACTAAATTCCATCTAGAATTAAGTTCTACCAATGCTTAATTTGTTTGGTTTCTGTCAATCTTGAATGATTTCTCTGAGGCAGGGGAATTAAAAATAGTTTAAATTTCCGGTGACAGGCAGGGAGAAAAAAAAAATGGGGACAGAGAAAAGGTTTTGTTCTGGATCCTAGTGTTCTCAAAGATATTAAATATTTTAGAATAAAGCTGAAGGAAATAAAACTGCAAGTCATAGTAATTTCTATGTAGAGAATAATTTTAAAACAATAAAATGAATTTTGGGTTAATTTGTTTTTTTCCAAAACAAATGATTTTTTGAAATTGAAATGACCTCTTGGTTCACAAACCTGTCTTCACTGCAGTAAATTAATGATTGTTATTTTTAGTCTCCAAAGGCAACTTTTACCATTTCAGAATGTGTGTGTAAATATACGTATATGTATACCTGCACAAATACTTTTTTCTCTTTAAAAATGTAATGTGAAAATGTCAGCTGGTTCTATTAAGGATGATTTTTTTTTTTTAAGAATCTAAACAAATTCTACTAAATATTATACTCTTAAAAATGCATAAAATAATCCAAACTATAAAAATGCATAAAATCCTCATTTTCCATAGTGATTTGACTACTGTCTCTTGTCTTCCTACACCTGGTCCAGGAAGGCATTTTTTAAACACAGCTTTCAACTCCGGTCTTTCAGAGGATGATGCATAGAGCTACCCCCCCCTCCTGAACCTCTTTACTTTTATTCAAAAGGAAATGCTAGCCTGTCCTGTAGGATCCACCACCCTGAGGATGAGGTGAAGTCGCAATTAGGGTGTGTGTCTGTCATTGCCTTATGTGTCCTATGCACCCTTCAGCCTTCCCAGTGGACTCATTCTGGTTTGTTTGGGGTTTTTTAAAGTATTTTTCTTAATAGCTCTAGAAAGTAGCATCATTACCCTTACCCCTGAAGTCCTAAACCCACATCAAGTTTCTTCATCTGTCAGAACATAGGTCACATCTGGTTTGTTGGGCATAACCAAATATCCTGCTCCAGGCCAGCAAGCATGCAAAACAGCACAGCCTGAGGGAGGGCAAGTGTTTTCCTCTTGGTCCTGCACACAACATTAACACAGGAAAAAAAGTCACAGCTTCATGTCTTCATCATCTCTTCTGTCTGTTCCCTGGAGCAGTCAGTGCCCTTGGATGGCTGCATCCATCCTGCTGCCACACAGGATGGTGAAGCTCATATGGCCTGGAAGTTGCAGTAGCTTTCTTCCTTAGGCAAGACATACAGGATAGTGATGCTTGTCCTCTATGTCTATACCAAGGAATGGTCATGCCATAGGAGACAGACACAAGACAGCCACCCAGTTCAGATGTCCACACAGTAGGCCCCTGATGCTCAAGGTGACCCTATCCTATACTCATCAGTTCCCTTTTAGCCCTCTCAGTACAATCTCCAATCTACTCTGCATTTCTCTCTGTCCTGCTGCCCTTGATATTTCTGTCCATGCTGCACCCTTCTTACCACTGCATGACTTGTTTTAGACACCAAAGCCTCCTACAGTCCTATTCCACATTTAAGTAGAGATTCTTTGTAAGGATGTCAGGCAAGGTCCTGTAATTCACATTAACACCTGCTTTATTCTCTACATTGCAATTTAGTGTAGAGGGCATATCCTGTGGACAGACTTTCACAGCCCCACATCAGGGCCCTGAAAGTACCAAAAAGCCATAACTGTGGGCTCACCTGCCCCCCTACCATGCCAAACCTTTGCCCCAGGGGCCATCTCAGCCCCTCCCTGAGCCCTGCTGTGGAGTGATGGTTGCCATCCCCATCTCTTGGGTGGTCCCTGGTCCTGGCTTCCCCCTTGCTGTGTGTGAGGCTGTTGAGGGACACCTTGGTGAGACCCCCAGCTGGTGGAAGTGTCACCCTTCATTCACTCCCTCCTGAGGCATCACCATGCGCTGCTCCTTGGCACCTCCCATTCCTTGATAAAGTAAAAGAAGAGACTTGATAAGGACATAACCTTGATCAGTTTTAGCTAGCTTTCTGTTTAATTACTCACCCAGATGTTTGAAAACAGTCAAACCAGACCTCCTGAGGACTTCCCAGAAAGCCTGTTATCTCTCTGCTGTTTACCAGTTGTACTCTCTTGATGTTGGTGACAGCTGAAATCAGACAAAAATGAGAGAAATGTATTCTTACAGACAATGCAAAAAGTTGGTTAAAGATAATATCTGAATGTTACTCTAGAAAAAAAGAGTCAGCTATAGACATACCTGAAGAATGCATGTAACACTCCCCCACACCTTTTTTGGGGGTTGTTTCATTTTGTTTTGTTTTTTAAATACTCTGTCCTCATTTCAGCCATCAGATTTTTCCCCGGAAGTAAATCATGGTTTTTGATGGTATTTTCAAGGGATTTCTATCTGGAGTCTTACTACTTAAAATCCTTATGATACCAGGGGAGGCAGTTTGCATAACTTTGAGGCTTTATCTAAAGATCACTGAGGGTTGTGAAAAAAAATCAGATTATTTGACATCGTTTGGTTAATTTGCTCTATGTAAAATGCTCTCCAGAGATGGCAATGCTGATCAGACACTCCAAGATCAGACACTCCAGTTTCTCATATGTTGTTGATTATTCTTTTTTCCTTATTCTTTATCCTGAACTAAGGACTGGTTAAAAAGAAAGGAAAGAAAAAGGAGAAAGAAGCAGCAATATTTATTCTCTAGTTTATTCTTCTTTGTGCATTTTATGTTTAATTATACATATCAGTAATTTACCTGAATTTTACATTTTATCTCACTCTTCCAAGGGATTTCACTCAAAGTCATTGCAACTGTAATTTCACTACAGTTGACAAAAAACCAAACCAAACAAAAAAAAAAAAACCCAAAAAACTGTCAATTCAAACATTAAACTCATTAGACTGGGTCAAACAGTAGTACTTCCCGGTGTAGAAAACCTTTATGCTCCATCTTCCCACTAACCAACAGAATTTCCCCAAAAGTTTGATATGAAATTAGAAATGTCCTTTTTATTTGGACTGTTCTTTAGCAAAGCATGTTTGTTTCACATGTAATGGAGCTGCATAATGCAGGAGTGTCTCTTAGCTTTCTTTTGTAGAAGTAATTGTGGGACTAATAAGAAAAAATACTTCTGTTTTCTTCTGTGGTCTGACAAAACCAGATATAGAAGCTGATAAACAAATGACCCTCGGAGAGCTAAACAAAACTCAAATGCAGTTTGAGTCCCTAAAAATTACTTATTTCCTGCAATGGGCAACTGATTTTAAAAATTTTCATTGACATCAGAAAGAAGTAAACATAATACAGCCTAGATTAACAAAGAAGGGCTGTCTGAAGTGGCTGGGATGCTCAGACAGCATCAGGAAGCACTCTTTAGTGTTTAAACATTAAACTTTATCATGCAGATTCTCGACTGTGGCTACAGAAAGCAAGCACTATGATTTCTACTCTTGATTTCTTGCCCTTCTATGATTTCTGAATTTGCAACATAACAGATGCTGCAAGGTAGTTTATAGGCTGTGTCTGTAAAAACAGCAATGTCTTAAATCAAAGCAGCTTTGCACAATGGGATACTGATCCTTATGGGCATTAAGAGGTGTTTGTGGACACTTAAACAATTGTAAAACCCATTGAAGTCTTTCAGAGTGCTAAACTAGAGGAAAAAACATGAATGTTAGGTAGCACAAATAGCTGCAGGGACACTCCCAAGTAACATACAGCATGACAGGTCACTTTAAGCCAAGTAAATGGCAAGTTTCATTCCAAACTTATGAGCTAAATATTTAGCTGTGAGATGTGTGGATGCCAAGAGTAGATAACTAACAATAAACTTTTAACTGGCTAGAAGGGGGCCTTTGGCACTGCGTGAGTGTGGAAAAGGGTCTGAAGGCAGCTCCTCCGTCTTTCCAAAATCCACACTCCAGCAATCTGGTATTGTTGTGATAGAGGGGCATGGTAACTTGCACTGTACCATATTTCAAGAAACGGTAGTGTTCAAGACCAGGCAGTACCAGTATGCCACTTCTGTTCCTCAACTTAGTGACACAATAGTGCGAGATCCTACATGTGATCAAATGGCTAAGGAGTAAACCTTATCTTAAGAAAGAGTGAAAAGTGCTAGGGGGGCAAAGAACTGACTGAGGAATTGGAGGCACTGAGGGAGAAACAGGAGCAGAATTCACATATTTGCTTCCTGCTTTCAGCATCATGGTTATTAAACCAATACAAGAATAGCCACAAAAAAGGTTGGACTGAAGTTTGGAGTCATAAAACTGCGATTTTTAAATTGCCTGTATCCCTCTAATGAACTCCCATTAAACATCAGATCATAGGGTTGGCTGTGAAATAGGCTAGTACCCAGGGTAGATGGTACCCAGCTTTTAGGAGGATCAATAAAGATGGGATACATTAAAGCAAAGCTAGAAAATAACAGGCTGCACTACCACTTTATTTTATTTTGAAGTAGATGGAGAGGAGAAGAGAAAGAAATGGAACTCATTTGTCTATAAGTGAGTAGGTGGTTATTAAAAGATTGTTTAGGTTGTTTGATCTAAATTGCTTCAACATTTTGGCATATTTATTGTCCCAGGGAGACAGGAAATTTGAGACTTAAGCTCACCACTGTACATTTCTGTCATTTATACAATGGCTAGTGGAACAGATCAAAAGAGCAATTACATTTACAATTGTGCAAACAAGGGTTTGTTAGACTGTTCTTATTAGAATTAAAAATTATAGTGAAAACTGTGTTGGGGTAAAAGAAACAGAAGGAGAAGACCCAAAAGAAGCCTAAGGAGATCCCTCAATGAAACAAACTGTCACAATGCTAAAGAGCTATTCCAGTTAGTACCAGCTGTGACCTACAACGGAAAATTCAGAAGTGTGTACATGATAATCTTTTACTCTGTTAGTCAAGTTATTTTGCAAGTGGTGTAAATTTGCTGATCACCATGAAAGTTTATACTTTTGTGCTATTGCTTAATTTATACTTTTGTTATAAAATGTGTGAAATGCTAAAGCTGTATTGAGATCAACTACAGCTAAAATATGTCTCACACCACAATTTTCCTGTTCCATTTTGATTAGAACAATGCTGAATCTTAAGGTAAAAAGAAAACATTTAATGCATTATCTGTTATGGGCTGAAACCAATTCTGTGGTGCAGAGGATGATACAAACACAAGGTGACAATGAGTGATAGAAGATTATACATCAGCAGGGTCACATCTGGAAATCTTTGATTGTTATATTTCATAATTTATAATTCATGTAATATTAAACACTTTAGACTTTCAGAATAATATTTTATGACGGGATCCCTTGAAGCACTTTTATAACTTTTTAATTTTTATTTTTTTTAATTAAAGTTATTTTTTAGATTCTTCACTGAACTGGCAATTTACACTCTCTCATTTTTATTTTTTTTTTTCTGACAAGTATTTGAATAGGTTGAGCATAAATCGTAGTAATTTCAAACCTGGAGTAGCAGGGAGCAGCTCTCACAGTGCCCTGTCACCTACACTGGTGTATGTATCCCTGCACTGTATGAAGCAGCAGCAGCAGCAACTGCCCTGTGAGTGCAAGGAGGGCAGAAGGCTCCGCAGACCTTGCTACGCTTGGTCTAAGGAAACCAAGAATTACAGTACTACAATCTGCTCCCCATCTACTCACCAGCAAGTCACAAAGATGGCATATTCATTGTGCTTACTTTAGACACCTAATTTCAGTTTCTCTCTGGAATACCTCAATTCAGACTCTCTGAATTACCTTCCAGGGGATTTGAAGTTACATTTGTGCACCTTGCTCCAGGGCAGCTTGAGGAGACTAGACTCCTTATTCAGGAACCTAACTTTGATTGTTAAATTTAAGCAATGTGAATATCACCTTATAACTACTAGAAGGATTAGCCTTGTAACCTTTAACTGACACCAGCAAGGTTTAATCACAGTTAAAATGGTTTCTGTTACCGTAAACTCTGCAAATACAAAATATCTCTAAAACTCATTTTGGAATTTCAGAAAGCAAGCATTCTTTATTTATGACGCCAGGCGCACAGAGTTTGGCACCTCAAAGCATGCGCACTGATTGTAAGGCAACTCTCGGTTATATTATCAGGCTACATGCATATGCATTACATTTCCCAGAATTATTATGCATATTCAAGTGATTTCCCATATCTTATTATCATGTTTGCATACTGATTATGCATGTGTTTTGTGTAGCTTGGGTGGTCGTGAGGGGTCTCTAGCGATCTTTTGGCAGTGAACGTTCTTTCCCACGCTGTCCTTTACTGCATTAAGTCATAAGTAATATTTTTGACTTAAAAGTTTCCCAGGTCCTTAAGGAAGATAAAGATGTTCTTGTTAGTAATTATAACTCTTCTTTTCTGAGTCCTTGAGTAGGATAAGGTTGTTCCTGTTGGTAATTATAACTCTTCCCTATGTACTATTCACGTAGATAGAAAGACATCTACAAAAGCCTTGAAGTAATTAGGTATCTGGTTATTCTTTGCTTATTGTTATTAACAACACTTGCTTAAGGGAAAACTGCCTCCTTCACTAATGGTCATTACATCCTGGAATTTGAACAATGTGTGCTTTCAGATTTTGTTTCCCACATATGCATGGAAGTGAGCAAAGTTTTTACGCAAAGTTGTTACACTTATGAGAAAAGGCCTATATATGTTTCTCTCTATAAACTTTAATACTCTATATACTTTAATACTTTGGTTACATTTCCTAAAATTGAATCTTTTGTCCACTAAAAGCTGCTATAGCTCCTCCAGTTAATTTCTTTGTAAGCTGATAGTACATCTCCAGTTTTAAACATTTAAGACTGCAAATTTTTAACTGCCCAATAAGTTTAGTCATTCAAATAAAACAGATCAGGACCACTGTACGCTTTGGTTTCACATAGAAGAAAAATCTCCACTACTAAGAAGTCTGCAAAAAAACAAATTAAAAATCTAGTTACTTCAACCAATTTGTAAATAGTCAAAAGGATTACTACAAATCTTCATTAGGTTATATCCTTTGGATAACACAAAACAGATCAACCATTGCTAACACCACCTTCCCAAAGGTCCAAAAAGGACCTTTCTCAGGAATTACATATCTCTGAGCCAAGCAACAGGGGCAGCTTTCTTTTCAAACTGGCAAGCTACAGCAGAGAAGAAAACTGGAATCAGTGATTACAGTGAACCAGACAAACATGTACAGTGTGTTAGTCACAATCTGAGTATTAATGTCTTTCATTTTAAAATAAAAAAATAAAAATATCTAGAACATTATTATTCTGTGACCAGATTAAGATAGAAATATTTCTCGCATCTTGAGTGGAAACCCATTTTCTGCACTGGTTTAGTAGTACCACAACCCTAAATCTGCTAGAAATCCTGTCACAGGAGAATGGTTCTTTACCCTTGTTTTAACCTCAGCTTGTCTTTCCTGTCTCTTCCTGATGATTTCTTTGTGTGCCTGACATGGGAAAGATTTCTAAGCAGTCTGGAAATGAAAAATAACATATTGTGTTCTGTGAAACACCTGCCCATATTTTTATAAGACTGACCTGTTCTGTCTCCCCCTAACCTGTTTTCATAGGCGTGAAATTTCAGGGCATTTTAATCAGTTATTTTTGGTTGTCATTAAAACAAGTCATATATATTACTGTGCTGACAAGGGAGAAAGAGGTGACAGAGATGTTAATACAAGCCTTTCCATCACAATTTGACATCTTATTCTGTGTGGCAAGAAGCTGCTTTATGTATCAGATTATAAAAATTTACTGACCTTATTTATAAACATATTTTATGTATGTTCTTTAGTGACATTAACAGAGTAAGAGTAAATGGTTGAGAAAAGCTAGATGATATCCAGCACGAGAAAGAAGTTTGGAGTGAATTTTTATTGCCTGAACAGCTACTGCTCATGATTATTAAACAGAACAGTGGCTCAACCTGTCACCATCTCCTTCTTGAAATGTCACATCCTTATTGACTTTGATTAACTTATACTGGTATCCTGAATCAGGAAGGGAAAAATTCTGCTTTCTGTGTCCTGAGTGGAGATCATCAAATCAACAGATGGCATCCAAAGGAAGCCTGCATACAAGCTATAGGAAATAGGAGTCTCTGAATTTAGATTAACCAATTTGTTGTACCTCTAAATGGAGCCTGTATCTCACGGGACACATTGAGGTAAGATGTTTCTCACAACAAGGAAAGGTACCACCCTTTAACTGAAGTGCTCTGAATGGCAATGTTATCACAGTAGAGGTAAGATTATAAGAGTGCAACCAAGGGAAGGCTTTGGAGCTAAACTGTTGAGTGCTCCAGAGGTAAATAGAAGATCCTTCAGCTCTGGAACACTCTGTTACTACAGCAAAAATACAAAACATATAAAACACACTTTGGATATTTTCTAAATTATATTGAATTGTTAAAAAGCCTTTTCTTTAGCCTCCCACAGCACTGAGCATATTGATTTGGCTACATTTTCCTTACATTAAAGAAAAGTACTCTTCATGTCATGGCGTGGGTGAATGTTTTCCCCTGTATCTCAATAGACCATTTAGCTTTCACAGCTCCATCAGAAATCCTTTATTTTTCTGTTTGTCACTCTGGTCTGTCTTCAGCTGGGTAGGAGTGGGAAAACACAGGGACAGCTCTGGGCTCAAATCCTTGGGGATCAAAACATGTGACAAAGCATTTGTGTAGCTGTCATTTTCACAAGATTTATCAGATATGTGGCTACAATAATGTAACAAAAAATACCCCTCTCTCCACCAAGTAAGGAGAAGAAGTGGTATTGACAACAAAATTTACTACTCAGAATCTGGTCAATTGATGAAAATAATCCTGATTTTCTTAAAGATGGACAAGCAAACAGCTCTACCCTTTTGTAGCAGCATAATTCTTTATTCATCCTTTACAGAGGATGCCAGGCTCATTGACTTTCTAGTTTTCCTCTAATCCCTCATTGACTGTGAAAGTTTCTGACCCTTCCTATTCACTGGTCAGTTTCCAAACTAGAGTGTATTACTTTTTCTGCTTGTGTTCAACATCTATATCCTTGGAATTATACAGAGGAGGAAAAATATGTCTACAGATGGTATAAAAATTCTGATTTTATTTTACATAAGTCTTTGGAGAAAACCCTAACTTTACTGCACAATTATATTCCATAGAGTTTCTGTTGCAGTGACAATAAGCTAATGAAACACATTCAGTATTGCTAATGCTTAACTAATATACCCGTGTTTGATCCAGAGTGTTTATAATTTATACCTAGTGCTTTTACCACATCCTGCAGCAGACTACTACTTTTGTTAATGGGTTCCTTGTTTTTCTCGACACCCTACTTTTACTAACAAAACTTCATTAATTCTATTACAAGTGGAAGGATTTTTGCTGTTGTGAAACTAGTTTGCATGAAAACAGAATAAGCTGTGCTGTTTCCACATGAAGGCTTTATCCTTAAAGACATTACACTAGAGAACCTCAGATCACTTCTTGTGCATTGTTATGACTACTCAGCATAGCCCTTATATACAAGATTTTCTCCCTGTTCTATCCCATATAGGTCTCTCTGGCCTGTCACAATTTAAATTAGCTCATTACTGAGGCTTCTGTCTACTCTGAAATCTTTCTTCCTTTGCTTTCTCTCTGCTTGTCTGTCCATTCATCCTTCAGCTATAAGTTATTTTGAACAGACACTATCCTTCTGAAATGGTTTACGATGTACTAAAGCCCATTCCCTGGTAGGCAGACATAATTAATAATGTTACGATTTTTGTTTTGCCAGACACACCGTATTTTTTAGTATGCTTGTTAAGTACTTTAATAATGAAGCACTTTAGAAGTTCTTTTCAAATGCAAATAGTTGAAAAACAAACCCTTTTAAATTTGTAATTTATTATTTATTTCCCAGCAGTCTTGAACTGCCATGTGATGTTCTCCATGATGTAAGAAATCAGAGTTTGTTCAAAGCCAGGAGAGCTTTGGGGAAACTCGAAGGGAGAGAGAACAAAAACTATACTGGCATAAAAGTTTAAGGTAGATGAGAAGCAGTCCCACCTCAGCATCATGCATATACTAACTGTCCCACCTGTAGTCCTTGTACTGGGAATGTAGCCACTGAATTTAGGAAACATTCATTTAAGCTGCCTCAGAAAGTTTTGAAAATGTGCCAGTCACTGAGATTTTTAAAAGAGCAAATATCGAGGTATGGAGGTAATAGATACAAAAGCACTGTTAGGTAAGTTGGTAACATTGTGCAAGTACCTGCTGCCAGAATACCAGAAAACTGAAATGAGCTCTCATGATCAATTTCAGGAGCATAAAAATTAGACTCTAATTTTAAAATGTAGAATTTCTGTTGACACATGGGGGAAGAAAGCAAGCTTGTAACAGAAAAAAACCTGATGGAATATGACCTTTGAAGATCTGATTAAACTCAAAACAAAATATACTCTGATCACTGAGGAAAAGAGAAGAATAAATAAAACAAATAAACAATCTTTAAGTAAACTTCACACCTGAACTCCACTGTGTTGAAGACTCCTCACCAGAAAAAAAAAAAAAATAAAAAAAAAATTGCAATTGTTGAAAGAACGTAATCTGGATTAATGGGACAAAAAAGTGTGAATGTTAACTGTCATTATTAACAATGAATAGTTATTAGACTTCTCAGACTCCTCATGGCAATGGGTTAATGGATATGAATAGACTTTATTCCTAAGATATATTCCCTACAGTCAGGCAAAGAGACATCCAGATGGTAGTGGGCGGTAACGACCCTAAGAGAAGTTTGCTTTTCTCCCCCCAAGACTCTCTTGTATCTGATGAAGACTCTGACATGTTTTAAATCCCAGACTGTCTCTTTTCCTGTCCCACTCTTGATGTCTCCTGAACTGGAACTATCTTTTCCATACATGAATATGGACCAAAAATTTTATCGAAACATTTTATAGAATCCCTTCATAAAAGATTGATGCTT